>NW_003205853.1:42654-85070 GCF_000006405.1 Perkinsus marinus ATCC 50983 | reverse complement strand
TCGCGTCACGCTACTGGGCGCATTCAAATTCGGCCTGAGGCTTGGAATTGAAACCATGCCCTCCAAATCGGCGTCTCGCATCAGTACGAGGCAGATTTGAATCGCGAACTACGTAAACCCTTGATGGTCCATGGTTAACGGATCGTAGTGAATGTGGGAGTGCCAGTGCCGCATTGGTAACATTCTAGCTAATAGAGCTCCGAATGCATCAGTCTTGATCAACCTGGGGGCACTCAGTGTTCGATTAAAAGCCCATGCTTGGTAATGAAATGTTCTTCTATGATGGAAACTAGCAGAACCCGTCGCTTCACTCTGGAGTTCTCTAGCTCGTAGTTGACAGGTGAGGAATCGATTAAGCCTTGAGGATGAGTCAAATCATCAGATGGCTAATAGGTTACAATCCATCTCAGAGTCTGAGACTCAGACGACACTTGCGACACAACCCCAGTATATGGTGAAAATGTGCACTTTTATCTGCACTCGCGTGGAAGTGCGCCCTTGGGTTAGAAACAGGACCCGACACGTGGATTCAAGTTCTTAGCAGTGTGGTAAAATATGCACATTGTCAAATGTAAAATTTTGAGGAAATTTTGGGAAATATTCAACTACTTTTCTACTCGGATTCATACATGAACTTCTATAATTAGTGAGGAAACTCCTAAGCGCCGTTGAGGAAACCAAAGGCATATATTCCGCACTGGTTCTTGGTGGTACCCCCTGGGGCATTGATATACTTTAATAATACACACTTTTTCGCCAAGTCTGGGAAGGCCTACCTTCCCCTCTGTTGGACTTAGCCCCTGGGGTGTCTCGTAATCGGGGATAGCTGCCCACTGATCTTGGAATTTGGGAGAATGACGGTTGATGCGAAATTTAATATTGCAATGAGAATCGAGGAATTTCCTCAACTCCTCGCAAGCCCGTAATGGGTTTGAGTGAACGTAGAGGAAGAGTGTGTTGTGATAGAACCGAGTACAGTAAGCAATTCTGTGCATACGTACTCCTTCGTCTGGGCGCTGTACGTAAGAACACGGCACGCGTAAACACAGTGCTATCTTCGCCTTGCGATCAGTACCATTGGTTTTGCTAGCGTACACTGTACCTCGGAGGTACAATGTGAATCCTGTGTGATTGGAAAGTTTCCAAATTTGTTGATAAGTTGTATAAGCCGTCAGGATAGGTTCTAGCGCGGCGCGCTGCATCGCTCCGCTTTTTTCGATTAGGAGCAGCAGGTCCTTACGCTCCTTAAAGGCGTACAGTACGCGCCATCTAGAGACCGACAATACGTGTGCAGAGGTAACTTTTTCTACAGAGCGATTTTCAAGCTAAAATTTCGAATATAAGCCCCTCTTATATAGTTATATTGCACCTTAAGAGTAGGAATTTCTTACGCCCCTTAGAAATGAAAAGTTATAAGGAAGCACTTCTTAAGTAAGGAGCGTAAGGAAGAAGCGCCTTAAGCAGCAGTTCCTAGGTTATAGGCCCACTGTATTGGAGACGTAGTAGCTGTTGCGTAACTCCATTATAAATATGCAGCCTGTGGGATTCGAACCCGAGTCACTTCCCTTGGTCGGGTATGCTGCTGAGAATGGAATGTCTGACATGCAGTGTGGGAAAATATGCACATGGTGGACCACATATGTTGGTGACAATATGGAATCTCTGAGGAAATTTTGCAAAATGCTTGTTGGTTCCTGTACATTTCTACCCTAGTTCGCATATGGACTCCTATAATGAGTGAGGAAACTCCTACGGTCAGCTGAGGAAAGCGATCATATATTACAACGCTGCTGACATGAGTGATGAAGCGTAGTGATGGTATAAGCCAGATAGTACCGATAATAAAGAGTAAACATACTATTTTGGTTGTTTATGATTGTTATTTTTTCTCTGAAATGCGGTCGCTTTGTGTTGACAGTTGTCGTCCTTTTTTGTGTGGGGAAAAGCTAAAGTAGGCTTGCTTCTAGCTAGTACAGATTGACCCCATATCCTTTAGTGAATGCATTGGTCAAAGATGTTGTCATGTGCATGCGTGCAAGTGGTCGATATTGATTTTTATATTCTCAGTTATTGTTAGTAATAGATTTATCATAATGGACACTGCCTATTATAATCGTCCTGTTGAAGCAAAGTTGGACAAGGCGCCGAGAAGAGATCCTCCGACCCCTCGAAAGGAGCAGGTTCACACTGAGCTCAGACATCCTACTACTAAGCAGGTTGACAACTACAAGAAAGAAGGCGTTTTGGGTGACGCTGTTGGTGCTAGAAAGCGCCTTGAGAATCAGTGAAGATGAGAAATGCTGATGGTGTAGTGGCTCTGGTCACTAAATGCTGTTATGAATATTATTATCAGTATATGATTTAGTGATTGTTCCGGAAGAACTATTCACGACGAACAATACTTCGCTTGTTTGAGTGATGATTCATTTCGAAAGGCTTACTAGTTGAGTTATGAAGTGGTTGGTGGTGGAGTAAAAATTATAAGGAATTGCTGATGAAATTCCAATAGCAGTGAATTGGGTTTATTGCACTGTCCTGATCAGTTTTCCTTTCTTGCGCGAGTTACGGTATGTGTTCGGCATTTGTCGCGTGAAATATGTTCATCGAAATTCGGTAGTTTTTTATGAGGAGAAGTTGTTTGAAGTATCGAAAAGTTATATAAAATGTCAGTAGAAGATCAGCATTATCACTACGCTGGTGAACCTTCTGAAGGCCCCCCAGCTCATTCGAGACGACCTCATCATCGTCGTCATCCACATCGACATCATCAACAACCACCTGCTACTGTTATCGTTCCTGAACCCACCAGCAGCAGTGCTCATTCAGAAGACGAAGCAGTGCCTGAGCTGCAGCGAACTGAGGAGGGAAAGCACATGGAGAGTGTAAGGGAAGGTAGATTCATCGTGTAGTGATGTTCTTTTTTTAGGAGGTTCCTGAAGAAGACCCGGCGGAAAAGTTTATGAAGTCGTTTTCTATGTTGAGTGCGAAAACTTTAGGGCAATTAGATCAGCTCGAGGCGGCACTTCACGCTGTTGAGAAGGAGGCAAGCATTCGGGGTGTTGGAGTGAATGTTGGCTTTCCTCAGCTGAGTTAGAGTTACACTATGAAGATTTGAATACGACTTGGGGTAGTAGAAGTGTACGGAAAAATAATGGAAATTTGATGAAATTCCTTTTGGAACCATGTGCATATTATATATGGTTTATTGCATTGACCATCTATTATGTCGTTCGTCTGTTATGATGAGTATCCATAGGTGACCGAAACTGAGCAGGATCTGATCTCGGGGGAAATGTCCATTGGGAAAGCAAAAGACGATTTGGCCCAAATTGAAGCAAGGTATGATGTGAATTATTTTCAGAATTCGATACCACTCGTCGAGTCTTGGGATATACGCTTGATCGCCTCTCTTGAGCTGGCGAGTCTCCTCACTACTTATAGGAGTTGAACTTTCCGGGAATAAAAAAAATCTCTCAAAATTTCCTTATTTTCACCGACACATGTAGTCCCATACTGTTCAGATTGGACAAGCTGCAGTTTAACGGCATCGACTCGGTCGAGACTGTTGACCTGCACTCTGGTGAGTGTGGATTCGGGGAGGACTTTCGTTGACTTGTGTGAGTGTCAGGGAAAGAGCCGGCTAAAGCGGCTCGAAAAGAGTTAGTTCGACAAGCTGAGAAACTGAGTGCTCGAATAGATAAGATTTTTAAACAGATTAAGGAGGCTGAAAAAAGTGGGTAGCCTCCTACCGTCAAATACTATTTAATCGCAGAATGTTCATTTCAAACACCGTTTCGAACGTAGTTGTTTTTTGTTATCAATTACACTATGAACATTTTGTGGCTTTGGAAACTCACGAGCTCAACTGAGGAAACCAAAAAAATTACCAGTCTCTTGCTCGGCCGAGATATGACTTCATCATCATCAAAGCGGCAATACTCGTGTGTGATTATCTGCTGTTTTCATATGATTCTTCCCTGGGCTTTGTTTGATTTAGTGTGTATAAGGATTAGGGTTATGCTCATAGGAATAGACGATAGTCGATGGTGAGTGTGTAGCCTTTCAAGGAGGAGGCTACGCAGTGGGTTAACGGGAGCAAAGAGGGTCTTGGTTGAAAGTAGTATTAGTTCGGGGAGGTGTGGTATGGGCACACGAGTCGGTAAGGAATGCCGAATTTCCATGTTGTTGCGGTGATTTGTTCATACCGTAAAATAAGAACGTCATAGCAACTCCCACGTGATCATTTCAGTTCCTCAAACCAGGGCAAAGACTTCCTGAGTGATAGAGGCTCGGTTTATGCAGTTATCGATCACATCAGTGTTTCATAGGGATGATTAGGTCCATACCATTCAGAAAGATGAGGGATGATGACGCAATTTTATGCGATATTTTCTCAAGTGAAATACTAGTGTGAAGGTCTTCTAGTAGTAGTAGTAGTAGTACTAGTAGTAGTAGTAGTAATAGTAGTAGTACTCGATCACTGTTCACAGAACAACATGGAAATTCGAAGTGATTTGCCTGACTCGAGTAATTCGAGTTTACTCACAGTGTGTTCGAAATACTACGTTGGGCCGGTTGCCCTACTGAGCTGACGGATGTGATTAAACGACTGTATGTTGGATCGAAAATATCTCTGCGTATTGATAGTAATGGCAGATTTGGCACACCTTTCCAGCAGGGAATGGGAGTGAGACAAGGATCTTGCCTGAGCCCGGCAATTTTCGTACTCATCCTTGACTTTTGTATGAGGGCATTTCAGTCGGCTTGTGTGGAGCTTGGAATAAAAATGAAATGGGCGGCGTACGCAGATGATCTACAGATTATAACAGACGATGTTGAAACTGCGGAACGGGCATTGTGGGAGCTTCAGGCTGCGGCAGCTCTAGTAGGGTTGAAAGTGAATGCATCCAAAACGGAGATTATGGCTAGGAGAGTAGGAGGGAAGGTGAAGAAGATAGAGGATTCTGGTAGGGAGGAAAGGGTCACTGTGAAATGGGACGACGGTGATTATCTGGGATGGAAGAGGTGTATTTCCATCGAAGAGAATCGGAACAGATCTTTCCAACCTACGCATACGATACATTATGATGATGGCGAGATAGTTGAGTATGTGATCAAGAAGGCTGGGTGGGCCACGGATGAGGATGGAGATAAACATCGAGTTAAGAGTTTGGGATTTGAGAGAAATATCCAGGGGGGTGATCAATGGCAATGTGAATCCTGCCTAAGTACGTTTAAATCTGCTAAAGGTCTACAGATCCATACGAGAAGAGGATGTAAACGAATGCAGGAAATGACTGTCGAGGATATGGTCAAATTGAAGAAGAGCCGTATGGTGGCAAGGGCGGCACGAGGAGAATTTGTACAGGAGGTTGAGGACGTGGTTGTGAGAACATTAGAGGGCGAAAGTATAGTTGCAGTGAGTTCAGTCCTGTATTTGGGAACAGTGATTTCGAGAGACGGCCGAGTCGGTCAGGAGATATCACGACGTATTGGAAAGTCTGCAGAGGCGTTTCGGTCGTTGAACAAGATATGGGGAGCGAGAGATGTCTCCTTAGGGTTAAAGAAGAGAATTCTCCAAACTTGTGTCGTTTCGATTCTGTTATATAATACAGAGGTATGGGCTTACCGTGCCAAGGATATCGGAAAGTTACAGTCATTTCACAACCGGTGTATACGCAATATCATACGAATGCATGAAGACCCACAGAGATGGAATATCTCGCACAGTGATGTAACCAATTGGTTGGGAGGTAATTCGATTGCCAGACTCATAGCTCAAAAGAGATTGAGCTGGATTGGTCACTCTTTGAGAAGGAAGTGTGGTGATCCAATGCGCGAATGGATAGATTCCGAGTTTGAGGAAGAGAGTGGATGGATCGAGAGGGTGAAATACGAGTTTATAGAGCGGGGGGGTCGTTGGGATAGTATTAGAGAAGCTGCTATGGATCGGAAATTGTGGAAGAGGATTGTAAATGCGACTAGTAGCTCGCACGTTCGTCCAGATGAACTATGCGGGAATGAATGAGTAGTAGTAGTAGTAGTAGTAGTAGTAGTAGTAGTAGTAGTAGGAGTAGTAGTAGTAGTAGTAGTAGTAGTAGTAGTAGTAGTAGTAGTAGTAGTAGTAGTAGTAGTAGTAGTTATTCAGGCACCTGTTTCAACACTACGTTTTTCTTTTGGATTTTTTCTACGGGTCGTCGAGATGATTTCAAGGAGGAGCTCATCTTTGCTGGTATCATTTCATTCTCGGAGTTCAATCTGCATGTTAATTGACAATTGACATATGTCTTCTAGAAAGGGTGAAATAGGTAAGGAATTAAGGAACCCCAGAGGTCATCCGCATTGTGTATGTGGGAGGCGGGGTCACGAGTCGGTGATGTTATCAAGAGCATCGAGGGACGTTGGTCTGATTCGTCCATGGTGTCGATTAAAGTGTAGAGGCCTAGTGGGAGTGTCTAACAGAGTTGGAGGTCCATCGTGATGAGAAGGTGTCCACTACAACTGTGGTAAATAGTTTCTCAAGGACGGATTTAACGTTATTGTGTTTTTACGAGTGGAATAACAGCAGTGTATACACTACTCTAATGAGATCTGTACAGTGGTATGGGAGACTTCATATCTTTGAAAACTTGCACTGCATCATCATCAAGTCACTTAGCAACTCACGAGAGATCCAAGACAACATCCAAGGACGCGGAATCGAAGCCTCTGATTGTGAAATCGAGAGCTCTATTGAAGAACTGAAAAGTGTAGAAACGAAGTAGATCTGTCTGTTTCACATGTGTAGATTTAACATTGAGAATTCCCACAAACTTGAACATGGTTACAACTGAAAATCTTTGGTACGTGTAAGTTTAAAAGATCCATCTACGACAACTTGAATTCGTTCATCCCTGTTCATGCGATTTCTACAAACTCTCATATAATAATATATAATCACTTAGGGAAGCAACACCATACCGAACTAGCAAGCCTTCCACCACCGGAGTGATTAGAGTAAAAACTAAATCACTCCTCTTCACCAGAGAGCTTGAGCAAGATCTATTACGATGACTTTAACCGACTCATTACGTTATACATGCGTAATCAACAAATGTATAATACGCTAGAGCATCGAATTGAAGATCTTATGTCGGCTTGTGAAACGCTAAGGCTAGGGAGGCTAGGAATCAGCGATCCCATTATAGCGATAAAGCTCATTATAAAAGTATCCAATTGAGTGTTATGGAGAACGCATAATCCTTATTCAGTTTGTTGCCTATATTCAATGGTGCGTTTTGCAAGTATTCTATATTTCGCTCTATCGGCTGGTGTTGCATTCGCTCACGACGTGGACTATTGCGAGCAACTGTGCCAAAGCATCGATTCCTGTGAGTCTTCTAAGCAAGGCTCTTATTGCAAGAGTGATGGATCGTGCTTTGGTATGTATCATGATGGTTTTGGTTATGAATATCAACCAGCAAATGCAGCTGGTATGGAACCAGTGTATTGCCCTATGGTTGAGCATGCACCTGGCAAGGTAGGAGACAGTCGCTCTTGTGTCGAAGTGATATCTTCTTGTTGTTGTTAGGTTCTCATCATCTACACTGGTGGTACTATAGGCATGCAGCCTTACCCTAATGGTACACTACATCCAGTCCCGGGATACCTTACTGACCAGATCAACAATATGGAGGAGTTACAGCAGCCTGGCATGCCTGAGTTTACTGTCCTCGAGTATGAAAATTTGATTGATAGTTCCGATGCTACTCCTGAGAATTGGGTCACCATGGCTAAAGTAAGGTGTACACCCTCGGTCTTGCCATTTGAATGCCTCGGTTTTTAGACTATCGAAGATAACTATGATGATTATGATGGTTTTGTTATTCTGCACGGCACGGATTCGATGGCCTACACTACGAGCGCATTGTCTCTCATGCTTGAAAACTTGTCGAAGAGTGTTGTTGTCACTGGTTCCATTTTACCATTTATTGACCCTCACAGCGATGCCAAGAGGAACATCGTTGTTTCTGTTATGTTCGCTGGTAGGCTAGAATGAGTTTTTGCCATTGTTCCGTAGTTTATATCATCATTCAGGTAAATATACGATACCAGAAGTGTGCCTCTTCTTCGACACAGTTCTCTTGAGAGGCAATAGGGCTACTAAGGTAAGACAAAATGTACAGTTTTCTATGTTTCTATACTGTGTTCAGGTTGATGCTAGTGCTATCGAGGCCTTCGGTTCGCCCAAGGAACGTCCTCTTGCCACCATCGGTGTTGGTATTGACTTCAGTAAGGATCTCCTCCTTCCTGCGCCATCAGCTCCTCTCACCGTACAGACGACAATGGCGGACTCTATCCTCGCTGTGCGCATGGTAAGTGTTGATGGCATTCCTCCTAGTGTATCACTAGTTATCAGATTCCTGGTTTGTCCAGCTTACTCTCCCTTGATGTTAACGACATAAATGGTGTTGTTCTTCTGCTGTACGGCACCGGCAATGCTCCTTCTAACGCGAACTTCCTCTCATGGTTGCAGAAGTACGTTTCGAATCTTTTCGTGATTCTCGTGATTATCATTGTCAGGTTGGATGATGAGCAAATCCCCGTGGTTGTGGTATCCCAAGTTCTTAAGGGTGTTGTTAGCCTCGGTGACTACGCTGCAGGCTCTCAGCTACTCCGTTATGGTGTCATCAGCGGTGGTGACATGACTCCTGAGGCTGCTGTTGCCAAGCTCAGCTATTTCCTGGGCAAGGGGTACACCATTGATGAGATCAAGAGCGAGTTTGGGATGAACTTGGAAGGAGAGATTACTGTGGTAAGTGTTTGGGTCTTTGGCGCTGCTTCTTATTCCTTTAATTCAGAACGAAGTTTCACAAGGGAATCCTTTCGATCCTGTTAACGAGTCGGCCACTGAACTCCTCAGTATTGAAGAACCCAAGATGATTGTCGTCTAATCCACAGACGTTCATGATATGTTTATTTTTTGTAATTACTGTATAACTAGCTATGTTGAACCTAACCACTGAGCCGGTTGTGGCATTCAGTATCTCGCTCTTCAATTTTACCCAAATCCACTATTGAATGCGTTTAGCATTGTTGTGGAATTCTTCTTATGTTTTCTACTTTCACAAGTCGAGATTAATTTTAATGATGATAAGCGTTTTGAGTTGTTCCTATGGTGGCGAATGAGCTTGAACAAACTGACTCGTCATTTGCAGCGAATCCCTGAGCTTTTCACAGATAGTTAACGGCTCGGTGGAGCGATTAAATGTTAAAGGCTCCGAGGATGAGGAATCTGAGGAGTTCTATGCTGGGAATCAATTTCCCAGTAAATTCCTTTCGTATCTCTTCAACTTTTAATTCCAACACGTAAGTATCTCTTGGGTGAACTCAAAAGTACGTGGGGAAAACCAACAAAAGGTGTAGTGATCGTACATTGCATGTCAGTGTGTGATGAGTTTTCATTGGTGTTTGCTCAACATATATGGTCTTGTTCGTTTAAGAGCCCTAATGATGTAAGACTATTGTTACCACTCGTGACAACGCAATACCGACTGACTCTTCCCTGTGAGATAAGTGTTATTGCAGAAATGAGAAACAGCATTTGAGGGACACATCAATCACTCATTGGTATCTTCACTCCTTCAACTATTCTTCCCATGATCTATAACAGAATAATGAGGATTTGGTGAACCTAACTTGATGAGATCAACTTACGCACCAACGACCTGCCCTGCACTTCAGCTTGTGGACTGATCACTTCGGCTTCCTTTTCCATGTCGATATTGTAACTACAGTAATAATAGCGCGATCTGAATCAGTATGAGAGATGCACTCACGTGTCCCAACTAATGAGCACAACAGCTGCAAACACGAGTGCTGAGCCGAGCATATAAACACTTCTGAAACTGTGAAGAGCGAGGATTGTACCTGAGGCCCCACAGAGATGGATGGAACATCCTCATCGAAAGACTCACTATCAACAACCAAGGATAAAGGTATTGTCAATGATAGGCCGACAGCTGCTGATAGTGGCGAAAGTAAAATCACCTAAACGAAGGCTCGCCTCTGTTCCAACAACAGCCGAAGTAGATCGCTGTAGTTTCGACAAGTGTGACAATTATTGTGTTTTCCCTTACACTCTGGCAGATACTGTATATGGTGCCGATCTTCTGACGCTTTCATACTAGACAAAAGTTGAATCATGATGTAGAGTGTTTGAAACGTGAGTGTGCTCATACAGTGGCAGTTTATCATCATCATTATACAAATTTGAATTTGAATCTCCAATCTCAGCACCTACAGCAACTGTGAGCAGATAGTCCGATGCGACACTGCCGAGCACAGCATTGGCCGTCATAGCACCGAATTGGCCCCAGGTCGGCAGGGCCTGAGGAAAAGACTCACAACGACTACCAAGGGGACTTACCAAAGTCTCAAGTCCTGTCATTTGGCACAGGGCTAGCAAAGGGATCTAAGATGATCAATACACTAGATGCCACGAGAGGAGTGTTGTTACTCCCATAACAAAGGCAACAACACCGAACATGCCGAAGACGTACGCCACCATGCGCTCATCAGGTACCTGAGGGTGCTGTATGATGTACCACAGAGCGTGGTATGCTCATACCCAGAGTTTAATGCAGCACGAGAAGAGGCCGTAACAACAGGCTGATGCCAGCGCTAGAGAGTCGCCAAGGATGCTCTCTCGGACCTGTGGGTGTATGGACATTGTCATTCACAGGAGCATACCGCAAAGTCGGTTTTGGGTGACGGTTGATTGAGTGCTGTTATGAGGACTCCGAATACGCAGAGGAGCACTGCAAGGATGGGCACGGCTCTACAGAGAGGATATCCCAAGAGGACCTAACGAACAGCACAAGGTGGTGATGTGTTGGAGGAGTCGACCTACTATGGAGAAGATGAACGTGAATACACTAGAGCAACTGGAAAGGGAACTGTTGGTAGCCACGGAGGTGTACCTAGAGGATATCAATGGAAAGTCAAACGATCCTTCCCTTCATACTTCAGCGATATGTTGTAGGTCAACTGTGAGGCGAACCACATCGCACCTGCAGAAAATGGTTCTTGAATTGTAATAATGCGAGATAGAGTGCTTTATGTGGGTTACCCAACGCCCACACCAGGGTCCCCTTCGGCCACGCTGACCGCCCACCCGCATGATCAGACTCATCGAGCAGGGCCTCCTCCTCCTCCTCGGTTGGGCCCTGTCCTGGTATGTGGATGTATTGGCGGAATGCCAACAACAATACAGAGAGAGTGAGGGAATAGACCTATGATAATGGTCTTGGCAAACAGCATATGGTGTTGATCACCGTGAGGGCCACGGGTTTGTCATAACCACCACTTGTGAAGATAAGCTGAATTATCGCACCCGAAGCTACGAAGAGGACCACGACCAAAGCCATGACCTAAAGATGGTAGTGATGGAGCATTTGAGGGGGGACTTACGGCCAATCCTAGCAGCGTTCTCTTGGTGACATTTCGAATCATGAGAGAAGAACTACACCGACGATGCTGGGAGACACACAAAATATGTAACGCTTCGCTCCGCTAACCTTATTATTGAGAAGCATTGGACTCAAAATTTAGTTGCATTGAAAACGGCACTATGCAGCAACGTCCCATGCTTCCGGAAGGATTCTGTTCTTCGAACTCCACTACACGGAACGCCCATCTTGGACCCACCCCCCTTGGCGATCTCAACAACAACAACGCCATCACTTACCGAAAGACGCCTCAGTCAACCGACTGCAAACCTGCGGTGAATCGATTCCTCCCGTTATATGCCGTAACGTCGATGAGCCCGGCACCAACCTACATTGACGATGAGTCATACAGAATACCACACCTCCCTGAACTGTGCATTGTTGTTGAAGTATCATCTCCATCAGCCACAAAGATACACCACCTTATACGATTCATCGGTAGGTTGATCATTCCACCTGGACTCGTCCATAGTAGCCGTCTCGCTGATGAACATTCTAATCCAACCTCCGCAGAAAGCCGTCATTCACAATACCTTCATGGCATCACAACACGACTCCTTCGAACATGAGAAAAAATGAACATCGGATATATAAGACTCTACTGTCCTCATTAGCACTGTTAAAATGGTGGTCTTCAACAACCGCATGATTGACCTGAAATGCAACTTCAGTTCAATCCACGAAGCCGTCCTCCCACTCTCACTTTTAGCAGCCGCATTGCTGAGCTCATCACCGCTAGTAACTTTGATAGTGTTCGATCCTCCAACTACTGGGTCCTCTTCTGGTATCGATTTGGCAATCTAAAGATGCCAGGTGCCGGGGTCGAACCCTGGACCTCCTCTGCCCTACCTCGGTGAAAATTTCATCGATATCAATGCCACTTTTAGCACTAGTTTCAAAATACTTCAAGCCGAGCTCTTCCGCCAAGGCACTTGCCTCTTCATTGGAAACCTATCCGCAATCAGCTCCTAATCGACAGCGAAGCGAAGCTCCTAACCTGTCGTAAATCTGCCATGTCCGCCTTATTACCGACCAACACTATTTCCACCCCTCCATTTGTACCTACAGTGATAATAATGAATCCAGACTCGCTTCGCTCCGCTGTAAACTTCTAGCCTGGCAACTTGACCAAAAATCGTTCAGCGATGAACTGGATGTCAAATCCTCGGTGCTCATGGTGACATTCGCCTACATATTTACTACCTTTCTCATCGCGTACTTGGTCGACCCAGCTTCTAACAGAATTGAAAGATTCTTTCGAGCTCAGATCGAACACCACAACACATGCCGCAGTATCTCGCAGGTAACTAACAAAGATCAAATGATTCGCAAATTCTTCGCTGTGCGTGAAAGATACTACGCAGGTATCAGAGATCTGAACCTCTCCTGTCCAGCCGTATCCCACAACTGCAGTTTGATCATCCGACCATCGTCAAGTGTGATCACTTTCGCCACAAAATCAATACCTGATCACTGAGCGTCGTAACACTACTTGCTTCGCTCCGCCCTTAATACCGATAGTGGCTTGATAATGCGTATCAAATGCTCCATACAAGAAGCGTGTGATGATACTAGTCTTCCCGACACTTTGATCACCAAGGAAAATGACTTTATGGGAGCTTATTGGTCGCTTCTCACTGGACTGCTCTGATGAATGGCTCGACGACATAACTCAATTGAGAAAACAACTATAATCATCGTACATCACCCAGTAGTGAAGTCAACTCCATAAATAACACGTAAACTCTCTCTCTATAGTACACGTATCATCATTCCTTCTCGGGCTGCAAAACTTTATCTTCTTTTCTGCTACGCTTGGCTTCCCTCCTCTTAGCACCATCCTCAGTCTCCTGTCGCTCCCCAGCGGCCCAACCCTTCCCTTTACGGCGCTCTGCAAAGTCCCGCCACGATTCGCCAGCTGAACCAATACAAGGATCAGATGAGCCGTAACGCTACGCCACTTCGGAAACGACATACAGTGTTCGATCATAGTGTGATGTACCCGCCCAGATGTAGTACCCTTAGCCGGTGGTCGATTGTTCCTTTGCCCCCTCCTCATCTCGCCATTATTATCACCATTCTCCCCTCCTGGGGCTGCCCACCGCTCCGCCTGTCTAACTTGGGCATCCATCATACCTGATACACAGTGGAGTATCGACGATTGATGATGCGCTCAGTGAGAATCGAACCGGGGACCTTTCCCATGAACTCACGTTGTAACTTCTGTTGGTGCTGTCGATCCTTATCGAATGCCACTCCCTCTTCATGATTCCGAGTGTCTACCAGAGCGACCAAGCCTCATCCCACCACCACTACCACACTATCAATTTCGCCCACTTATTCCGAACGCTTTAGCTGCTCTCTCCGCTTGTCGTTGCTGCATTTGAAGGTACCTAACCGACAACCCAGGAATCTACAAAGGCGTTCGCTCCTCCGGGTGAATAGTATTACTCATGCGTCGTCGCCATTTGATCGGCCTCGAGCTCTCCTCCATGGGCCTCGGCCTCGGCCCTCCGCTCATCGAGCTCCTTATATCTGAGCCGCTGATCTGCTCGGAGCCGTCGTGTTGAGGTATTTACTACAGCTTCTGTCTTTCCTTGTCAACCTTCTTCTGGACTATATCCTCCTCCTCTCCGGATTCTAGTAAAGTATCCTGCAGGTCCAGCAACTTCACCTCAATCTCTCTCTTCTGATTGTGATAACTGCCAAAGATATTCTTCGCTGTGCGCATGGAGGAACCGCACTATGAAGATTCGACAAGCACTATATCTCCATTTCGTTCAAGCCAGAGCCTCCCTTACATCAGCTCCGGGTCGGCCTTCTTCGGCTTAGGAGGGGCAGCCGCCTCAGCCTCCCTAAATGGCTTGATGTCGGTCCTCTGAGGTCGGAGGTAGGACTTGTTACGTTGGACCTAATTATTATCGTAACCATGGACGTCTGTTCTGCTGATTGCCAATGCATTACATAACCACTGGTGCCACTCCCTCGGGCTGTCTGCAGGCCTATGCCGTTGTACATTGAAAGCAGCGGCGCAACTTGCAGGAGGGATAACGTGTCTTACCCTTTGGGTTTATCGATTAGCCGGGCGCAAGCTTATAAAAATTCATGAATTCCCACTTCGGATGTCCAGTAGACCTGTCCTGAGTTTCAAGCTTGGATTCCAGATGTAAAATTCGATCCTGTGAGCGCTCTTGAAACTCAGCAGAGATCCATTGAGCACCCATAGAAATATGTGAAAGTTATGAAATCGTATATCTGAGATAGCGGATGGAGGACCACTGATTTCTACTTGCAGTCCTCAAGGAATCCTCAGTGGAGATGGCACGCAACAGGAGGACACTTTGAAGATGAAGACTCGTATTCATATCTTGGTGATCCTCCGTAATGGGGGAATACTGGGAATTATCTTGCATTCACTGATCGAAGCCACAAGGTTGAGCAGTTAGCAACTGGTCGCGTTGGTCTGACAAATCAGCAATAAGATTTGCTCAGATCCCTAACACCCCGAGAAAAGCACTTTCGAGAGAAGCTCTCGCACGCTCATCGAGATCCACATAGGACCTACGACAAATAATATCGTGGCTCACGATGAACTCGGCTGAATCGCGAAGCGCATCATCATGCTATAGTGATTATCGAACATAATGCTAGATGAAGCACAGTAGAAAAAACCGAACACTTTTGCCTCTTCTAAACGAGATAGAATCGCACTTCAGGAGATCTAAGGACATCAGACACCATACGAGATGCACGATATGTGTCTCCGGGGACTATGGACACCACATTCGAGTTTTGGTGTATCGAATTACCTTCAGAGCAAGAAACTACACGTCATTCGATTATTTAAACCGTAGTAGATTTTCGAGCCTTGGTAACCTAGCAACCTTCGTTAACTCATTGTAGGAACCGCATGTGCCCCTAAGGCACCATTCACCTTCCCATATCCCACGCCCCGCATCCACTCTTCCCCTATCCTTCTTCAACTAACTGAGAACTCAATAGTGTAGTTTTAGGTATAGATATTCATCGTTAACAAAATGGAAGGCTCCAGGTCGGTCGTCTGCGCACAGGCAGTGAGATCAACGCACGATGAGCCTAGTATGTAGTGGTTATTATCTCGAAATAATAGTCAATTGAATAGCAACGCACACATGAATAGTCAAGAGATAATCTTCAAATAATAACTAAAATTATACGTCACCTTCTACTTCTTCAAGACCTTCATAGCCACGAAGCCAATGATGGCAAGACCGACAAGACCACCAATGACACCACCGATAATGGCACCAGTATTGCTGTCATCAGATGACGGCGCTGGAGTGGTAGTTGTAACCATAACCAATGGCTCGCTCTCGACCGTCACACTCGACACCTCTACACCGGCCAAGTCCAAGTTACTAGCCATGTTCGTCTCGAGCGCCTGGTTGACATCGGGATTGCTGTCCAGAGCCTCAGCACCCTCTTGATAATCAGCAATAGTCTCCGGAGTAGCTTCGACCTCATAGGTCACATCCAAGTTGAGGTCACCCTCAGCAAGTCGACGGCGTTCACGAAGAGTACGACGGGCTCCCAAAGAGACATCACAGGACATACACGCTGAGCAAACGTCCGTGCAGTAATCTTCGTATGCAGTGATGCCTGCAGCAAAGTCTTGCATGCAAGGAGTAAGCTCACCGAAGGCTGTCTGAGCGATGGACGAGCACACTGCATCACTTATGGTGTTCTTCTTATCCTGGAAGAACTCCTCCTTAGTCTGAGAACCAAGCTCCGCTCTGAAGCCAATCTTGAGCTTTTGACTGAACTTGTTAGCCTTGCGTTTGGTAACGTCAACCTTGTCGGCGTCAGTTGGAATCTTCACACACTTAGCAGTAGCGGCCCATTTCATAGCCCAGGTATCAGTAGCAGAGTCGTAGACATTCCTACAGACGCGGCTCACGGCAGCAGCCTGAGGCACATTCAACTTCGTAGTGTAACCCTCAGCACATGTGGTTCCGCAAACCTCCTGAGGTAGACCAATCGCAGTACAGTTGCTGTCAGCAAGAATCTCGTTGGCCCTGAGCTCGGCCTCTACGAGAGCAGGACAAGTCTTCGGGGTACAGATCGCGTTGTCAGTGAAGGCATTGAATTCGGCACCACCAGCAGTGATATCCTCAGCAGTCGGCTGCTTCTCACGGTATACGAGGTTAGTACAGGACTCGTCCTCGCACGCACAGTACAAGCTTACGCGGTTGTCAGGGTAGGCATTGAAGTGGCCAGTCTTACACTCGGTTGAGCAAGAGTCACCGTACTTGTTAGTGTTCGACACAACACCACACTCTGTGCCGCCGGTAATACCACCAGGCTGGAGGATCTGGTAGGCACGGATCTCAGCGGTGAACGCGGTAGCAATTGCATCAGCACTGCAAGTAAGAGGCTTGCATGCAGAGGTGATTGGACCACCTGCAGTAGGATTTTCGATGTCGAAGGGCTTCAACACGGAGTTTCCGTTCTCGTCGGACATACACTTGAGAGCAGCAGTAGTGCTGTAACCGGGGACACCGCCCAAGTTATAACCGACAGGACACTTGATAGCGCACTTGGAGTTGTAGCGAATTTCACCCTTCATACAGTTCTGAGATATGCTACTATCAGCATCTGAAGTCAAGCTGTCGAAGTCGGTCAAGTCGTAAGCGGTAGCATCAGTAGGAGGACCACAAGGAGGCGAGTCCTCAACACACGTGATGTCGGAAGGTCCATCAGCACAGGATCCCTGATCAGATTCACGGGGGTAGTCCCATGTATAGTCATACTGCGAAGCTTTGCAAGTGAAGCTAAACTCCCGAACATCCTGTGGTTGGCCAGAGACATGATATCCAGGCAAGCACGCGAACGTGACATTCTGTCCGTTGGCAGTCTGGAAGAAGTCCGAGGACTCCGATGAGAAGGCTGGAGTAACATGCTCAGCAGCACAAGTACTGAAGTCCTTGGGACCGGAGATACAGTCCATGCACTGATTGAGAGAGCAAATACTGCTAGTAATCTTGCCACGTGGTGCCAACTCGTCGTTGAAGAACCTACGTGAATACCCAGAGGGAGCACCACCTTCAGCTCTGACGGGCAGACCGGTAAGAGACGCCTCACGGAAGAGAACACTTCTGGACTCGGTCTTCTCGGTGTCACTGCAAGAATCGTCACAGATCTTCCAAGCACCAGGTCCAGTACCGGCATGACTCTGCCTGTACGTAGCCATGGAGAATGTCTTGTTGGAGATATCCGTAGTGTAACCTCCAAGAGCGAGACTGGTTCCCTTGGCATCCCATTGGCGGTTGAAGGAGCCGCACTCGACGCAATGACCACCAGCCACCACAATTCTGTTATCAGGTGTGGCGACGCAGGTACCGAAGGCAGCACGAGGAGTGAAGCCAATGCACTCAGCAACCGTGGAGTCATGAGGCGATGTGCCAGCATAGTCGCAAGTCTCGGAGCCCGAATCAGAAGAGGCCGTCTGGAAGTTCTGACGGAATCTGATAAGTGGGGCTACTCCGAAGGAAGTGCGATCGAGCTTGCTAGTGACATCACCGACGCCGAAGGTGTTCAAGTAGCCATTCACGTCGCGGACAGTGCTGTTGGACAGGCTGACAGTATACTTCTCACCAGGAGCCAACTTGTGACGGATGATAAGATACCTGCCACGTGCCTCAATCTCGGGATCGGATACTTGGTAGGTTCTGCTATTGTAAGCAGAATGGGTAGCAGCCACCTCGATGGTCGCGGTGTCAAGACCCTTGAAGATCTCCCTAGAGAACTCAACTTGAAGAGCGCTATCACGGCTGATGGTGTAGTAGTTAGTAGTTGCCTGGTTGGCGGGATAGAAGCCAACACCAGCACCAGCACCGTACTTCTGGCCGACCGTACTCGCAGGGATAGGGTAGTACGTCTTGAAGGTGAGAGCCTTGCTACCGACGGAACCATTATAGAACCCGGCACTGCAAGCAGATGAGGTGCCATCAGCAGCGCAAGCGTCGCTCTGAGCCTTGTTCTGGACGAAGCGGTTGGGGAGACGGAGGTCGATAGTAGCGAGGCAACCGTCGGCAGAATCCAAGCAAGTGTCGGACGCGGTGAGGCCCTTAGCAATGTCAGAATCAGCAACAGTGACCCTCACATTACCAGAGTCAAATTCGGCCTTGTACTGAGGAGACGTGACAGTCTCGTAAGTACCGTAGAAGAGCGTCAGACCGATGGTGCCATCAGCAGTCGCGACCGGGGCCACAGGCTCAGTGAAGACGAAGTTGAAGCTCTTGTCGAGACCGTTATAGGTAGGTAAGCAGTGAGCTCTGTTGGAGTCACTAGCAGTGGCAGCAGAGCAAGCAGCGATATCCAGATCGGTCTTGAAGTAACCGATCTCTGGGATAGCTACGGAGGCATAAGCGACCTTCGGCAAGCTGGCTGGTGCACTAGCGTCCAAGGTTCGGAATGCAACCTTGAACTCACCAGTGTTCACAGTCGGGGAGTTGTAGTCAGTGACGACACCTCTAGGGATGTAGATCTCGTAGTAGGTACCAGCCTCCAAGTTAGCCTCTGACGAGACTTGGAACCAGGTGATGTTGTTAACCTCATCGGCGATCACGTTGGCGACCGGGATCTTGTAATGAGCACTTGTCAGCCAACCACTCTGGGTCTGAGTCTGAGTGGCAGAACCGTTGTGGATCTCGAAGTACCCAACATGGCTCAAGTTGATGTGCTGGTTGAAGGCAACTTGGAAATTGAGGCAGAACGTTCCCGGAGCGGGGGCACTGCAATCTGCTGCCGTAGGAACCGGTACATCAGTGGCCATATTAGCAGGGAATGTCTTCCTGTCGAGAACGGCGAGAGTAGCCGTAGCATCGGATAGACCTGAGGTGGAGAAGTTGGCGATATTGCAGCCAGCCTCAGTAGCAGCACAAGCCGGAGGAGGGACAGCCGAGCGGTAGGACTCAGTAGCGCTGCCCACGTCACCATAGACGTAAGTCTGATCAGCAATCTTCGGCACAGTGAAGAACGTGAACGAATAATAGGAGTTGCCCTTGCCGTTGTGGTTATCAGCCATATTAGCAGGAGGAGTGTTATCCATAGAGCTCGGGATGAAGCCGTTAGCTGACAGAGTGGCAAAGTACTGATGGCCAGGAACCAATCTCTTGCTTCCAAGTTGGAAGAGAGCAGTTCTGTTGTCAATGAGGATCGAGTCGTTGACAGGAATCCAGATTGCACTAGCCCTGGAGTATCCAAGCTGAGAAGTGATCGTGAGATACTTCCCGGCCTGATTCCAGTACTTCTGCACTGAGGTACCGAACTTGATGATGAAGTTAGTGTCGAGAGCTGTCACAGAAGTCGCTGCAGACTGAGTGGTCGCATGAGCAGGATAGCTACCATCGATGGTGACAGCAGTGCTCTGCACAGCAGCCGTGAAGTAGTACTCGAAACCAGCACCACCGGTGGGGCTAGTGCTAGAGTCACTATAGGTAGCGGACGCAGGATCTGGCATACTACCACTGTAAATAGTGTTGCCGTGACGATCGAAGACGCTTCCCTCAGGAATGAAGACAGTGATGTCACTGCCATCAGCTGCAGCAGCCATAGTACTCAAAGTACTGAGACCCTTGATGCTCAGAGTATTGCCTCTGATCTCGGTATAAGCGTTAGCATCACAAGAGCTAGGCGACAAGTACTCGCTCTGACCGATGGTGCTCTTCGCATTATCACCAATGCGCAAGTAGGAAGCCGAAGCACCGGCGCCAACAATAGGACGCGGCACAGTGTCAGCTGAGACACCGACCTTCTGGCAGCAACCACGACCAAGAGGACCACTCTGAGTGACGTTACATACGGCAACGTAAGTGCCACCAGCGGTCGTCGCAGCAGAAGCAGTACCAACGGTAGAAGAGCACCGCGAAGTACCACGGCAGACCCAGACGAGACGACTAGGCATGAACTTCTTGCCATCGTGGAGCATCTCGCTGAAGCGGATAACGACGTCATCCTCGATGCTGCGCTTCTGCTTCCAGTGAGGGGAAGCACCAATGACGGTAGGACGAGCAGCGTACTGAGTAGCAGCGTCACCAGAGCCAATGTAATGCTCGTTCGCAGCAGCGTAGTTGCTATCGAAGTAGTCCAACCTGCCCGGATAAGAGGTGTACCAGTCATTCTGGAATACGGTAGCAGTCGAAGAGACAGAGTCGTTACGACCGCCGATGATGTGAAGCGTATCGTCACCAGTCTGCACAAGGCAAGAGTCAGTGCGTGGGGCGAAAGTGTAAGCGGCACCAGTCTTTCCAACACCATCCGAAGCGACGTTTGCCGTGAGCTGCTCGAAGGTGTCACCACCATCACGAGACCTCCACACATCAGAGTAAGGGACACCAGCAGAGGTACTGCCGCCAATGAGAATCAGATCACCTTGACCGTTAGCGAACATGCGGCCGCCATGTCTGTCCCTGACCTGATCGGCAACCTTGCCACCTTGTTCCCAGTAAGAACAATCAGCGGAAGCACACTTCCAGCACTTCTCGAGGCCACCACCGCAGACCACGAGCTTCCAAGCGCCGACAACACCAGCAGCAGAACTCTCGAAACCAGAGTAAGGGAACTCCGGACCGAGCTGCCAGATGCCATCGACCTCACTCGGGATAGTGCTAACTGTGAAGCCTTCCGCACCAATAGCGGTGAAGGAAGCGCCCATATCAGCACTCCTCACAATGCCGCTAGCACCAGTAGCACTGCCGACCACGTAGAGGTAGTCGCGAGTGCAAAGGATCTGAGGATTCTTGCGGGACATGCCAGCAACATTATCACAGTTCCAGGTGATACCGTGGTCGTAGGACTTGCAGACCTCGCCGACAGCGCCACCAGTAGAGGTACCACCAATACGGAAGAGAGTACCATTGCAGTATCCAGAGCCTGTCTCAGCACGTTGATAATCAGCACTTCCACCAGGGGCGGGAGTCTCCGCAGCGTAAGCGTCAAAGAGACCGTTCATATACTTAGTGCCAACTTCCTCCCTGAAGATGGGCTTGAGAGCATTAGGCCAGTCGGAGGCCTCCGGCACAATGTTGGAGAACTCCATCTGCACTCGGTAGTCGGTTTGAGCTGAGAGAGCACTTGCGAGCTTGCCGCTAGTACTGGCAACCGCCGAGGCATCATAACCGAGGGCCGGTTGGCCATGCCTCTGGGAACCATCACGCCATACGAAGACGCGAGAGCCCTCGAAGCGAGTATGGCCAAGGTAGTTCTGAGAGCTAACAGCAGTTGACGAAGGAACAGCAGGATCGGAGTCGGCGAGGACCTCAACCTTGGTAGAAGCTCCAGATGCGGCGCTAGTCATACCGAAGTAGAACTTGCCGGAACCGGGCTTCACATTCTTGTCGAACATATACCAGTGGTTGCCATCGACGTTCATCACATCGTTAACGCTCATATCGTGCTGGTCACGAGGGAAGACGTCGAGTAGACGGGGCTCTTCATTACCCGTGAATGGTGCGACAGTGAAGCAGTAGTCGCCGCACTTTAAACCAGAGAAGTAGTTACCAGAAGTGGCATCCTTGATAGCAAAGCTACTGATGATGAGACAGTAGACTCTGTTGTCGTTGTCGAAGCCCTGGGGGAAGACTCGGAGCGTCTTGCCGTCATCACTCAACTGCACAGGGCCATCATGGCGACGAGTATAGTCCTCACCACTGGTGATGATGCCCTGGATCTCAGCAGATTGAGGAGTGACATCGCAGTTGATGATCTTCTTGCCACTCGTTAGGACAGCCGATGCAGGCCTGTTAGCATCATCGTAATAGGGATCATACGATTGCAAGTAGATGCTCGTCTGAAGCGAAGAAGAGCCGGCGACTGAGGAGTCGAGAGCCACGGCGCGATCGAAAGTGACCGACAAGGCTCTGTACTTCTCCACACCAACGGCATTCTGAGCAGGATCGAAAGCCACGGCAGAAGGCTGCGTGAAGTCGAGCTTGGAAGATGCGAGTCTCTGGGTTCTGAACCAATACTTGGCGTAGCCAGTTGCTTCAACAATAGCATCGTTGAGGTTACCAGCAGCATCAGCAACCAAACCAGCCTTCACATTGATGGTGTAGCACTTACCGCTGTTGAGTGCCTTATTATCACTCGCGCTCGAGAACTTCATGTAGAGACGCGTGCGAGGTTCACCACTTGTCGTGGTGTAAGGCTGCACGAAGATATCCTCGTTGTGCTCGCAGACGAGGCTGCCACTGCACTTGCCAACACCCGCGCGGGTCTCAATCGTACCGAAAGAGGCGCATGAGCTGGCATCACAGCAGTGCTGGAAATTGGCAAGAGCGTCGGGACCCGACTGTCGACTCTTCATGTCAATATCGCAGACCTTAGTGTTGCACTCGTAGAGCTCGACGTCACTGGAGGCAGTAGAGCCGGCAAGAGTACTGGAATTGTCGTAGAAGTCAAGGAACATCATAGTCGCTGGATGAGCAGCGAGTGTACCATTCGCGGGGAAGGTCTCTCTCAACACCGGAGGAGTTATATCGACCTGCTCGACAGCCTCATACGAAGCCATCTTAAGCTTGAAGCACTGTGAGATACCAATGTGAGAATGGCCATCCTTGTGCCAGTAGATCCACTTGGGCTTCACCTCATCACTGATACCAAGGTTCTGCCAAGCAGCCATGGGACTAGTGGCAGCGGTACCAGCCGGGTTGGCATTAGGGTAGGTGCCACGCTTCATACCGCCATCAGTGAAGAGTGCACCATTGGCGATACCGAGAGAGTACTGAAGACCATTATGGCGGAGGTTGGACGCACCGCTCAACTGGAAGCTAAGATAGTAGCCATTGGTCAACTGGATACCGGAGCTACCAATCTCATAAACAGCGTCGCCATCATCGCCGTTATTGGGAGTGCCAACAGTGCGGTTGAGATGGACAGCGTAGTAGTTGTTCTCGGTGTTAGCCTGTACCTTCTCCGGGAAGAAGATCCACACGTACTTGTCAGTGGTGACACCAGAGGTGACCTTGGACGTACTAAGAGCAGTAGTGCCAGGGTCAGTAGCACTGGAGGAGAGAGTGGCAACCAAGTTCTCGCAAGAAGGTAACAATATGTAGCCCTTGATAGAATCGATGTTGTTGATGTAGTCGGCAGTATTAATGTTAGCAGAATCATCATAAGCCTTGTCAATGATAGCGTAGTTATCCTGGGCAGAACCAGTGACACCAGACTTGAGGTACTGGGTGGCCAGTATCGATTCACCGAGAGGTGAATAGATACGTCTATCCTCAGACGCAGTAGACACCACAAATTCGACGAACTGCCTCTTGTAGTTGGGAACGCTACCGATGAACTGTCCGTTCGGGTTGATGTTGCCACCGTAGGTATACTCAGACGACATCTTCACCATCTTGGCGGGCACCGTGACACGGTACTTGTGGCCAGGGATGAAGGCAAGTGGGGTGGCTCCACCAGGGTTGAGATAGATAGAGTCGTAACCATAGACAACTTCCAACTTCGAAGTCTCGGTCCTGGAGTAACCAGCAGCGCTACCGAAGGTGACATTAGTGGTGGCACCACCAATCTTGAGCCCAGAGTTGCACTGATGATCAGGGCCACAGTCCTGGATCTCGATCTTCGTGGCCGCTGACCAGTCAACCTCAGTGAGACCAGCAGCATCAGTCTGATCGGGGGAGAGGTAGGGCACGATGGGCCTATTGAAGCGTAGAAGCACACGATCGTTCGGATAGAAACTCGCCTCCATATTGCCAATGTTACTAGAAGAAGGAGCAGCACTCCTAGAAGGAGCAGAGCTCTGACTGTAGATATGGAGATCAGGCCAGCCATGAGCGTTGGTACGGGCACCAGAGAAGACAGAGCCAGAAGTGGCGATGTCGAAACCGTTGATCTGCAAGGTGTTACTAGCCGTGGCGTAGACCTTATCAGCGGTGTTCCAGTCATTCGCGTTGTCACAGTTCCAGCACTGTTCTTGCTGTAAATCGCTACCAGTAGTAAACCTCAACTTGTAAGACTTATAGGACGAAGTCCTGTTGTGTCTGTTGAGGGAGGTGTCCAGCCAAGTACGAAGAGTATCATCAGTGGCAACATCAGAAGGAACACCCTCAATAGTGAGCGGCATACGGTTGGAAGAGCCATCGGCGCAGTAAGACTGATCCATAGGCAAAAGTAGACTGGGGTCGCAGTACTCAATGAGAGTCTGGTTGCCGTTGAAGGACAGATCAAGCTTGTTACCAGAGTAATCTCTAATCCACTTATGATCCAAGTAGAACGTGTAGTTGGTACCGGGGTCGAGATCTTCAGCAGTGGTAACGACCATAGAATGGTGCTTGATCGTGCAGTCAAGGGCCTTACCATCGCGGACACGGTCAGGAGTCTCCGCTCCGGCAGCACCAGCAGGATCACCAATGAGCCCGTCGTTCTTGAGCGTGCACGCACCAGAGCTGGCGCTGAAGTAGCGAGAGCGGCTGTCACTGAACATGATGGGCTCACTGAAGACGCACTTGAACTTGAATGCACCGCTCTTAGTGGTGATGTTCTGGGACTGAGAGTTGAACGAATAGCCGTTGTCACACTGGTCCTTGGCGAACTTAGTCGGCTCACGGGACACAACGCAGCAGTACAGCACAGTGGGAGGAATAATATCCTCATCCTCAGTTGAGAAGGAGTAAGACTGAGCCACGTCGGTGCTGGTAGTCCGGACATAAGCATCAGCACGAGGGAAACCACGGAAGACTTCCTCGCCATTGCTATCATAAAGAAGACCATCAGGAATGGTCAACGTGTAGTCACGACCACCCTTGAACTGATCGACATATTGGTCGAGATCGAAATAAGGCTTCTGGTGAGTGTGGTACAAAGTACAGATGAGACCCGTACAGTAAGCGCTAGTAGTGTGGTTGACCAGCTCGTAGGCGGCAGTATAGCTCTGGCCAGTGGCATCCTGGTTGAATGTAGGCTTGAGGGTGTGGAATTCATCCTCAGGCATGCCAGTCTCATAGGGGATAGGCCTGTTGAGGTTATCGGCGTGGAGCATGGCAGTGTTGAACCAGATCTTTGGGCGGACACTGCGAGGAACCATAGTAGCACCATCAGCAGGATCGAGCTTAGCCTTAACGATTTGAGGTTCATGAGAGCGAATATACCACGGAGTAATCCTGGATCCAATCAACGACGAGCTATCAGCCTGAGGCTCACCACTGGACTTGAGGGTAAGACCAGTATGCTTCACGTTGGCAGTCTTGGTGGCATCACCAGTATTCGTGAAGGACTGATTAGCATAGAAGACCTCGTCGTCAATAACCATGGTGTACTTGTGGCTGTGGGTGAAGTTGACGTACCACGGAGTGGAAACGACAACCATGTCCACGAGAAGGTTGAGGCCGATAGAGTTGTTCATGGAGATGTAGACGGGGTTCGTATCAGCGACACACTGGGAATTGCCAGATAGGGAGTTCTTGCACCTACCATCGGCAGTAACCTCATAAACCAAGGTGGCAGGAGCATTGTCAGCAGTCTTGCCAGTACCAGCAGAGAAGGTTCCGAGGAACTTGCTGCTCTGAGTGTAAGTGTTATCAGAGGCCCAGTTACCAGAAGCCGTCTTGGAAGCAGAATCCTCATTACAGTTTGGCTCGTTAACGATGGTGCCATACATACGCACGTACTCACCGCAGTCGTAGATCTTGATGGACTTCGTCGAGAGCTGGGACAGCTGAACTGCATCGGACATGATCAAACCCACAGAGAAGCCTTGGTTGGCATGACCGGTGATGACCTGCTGGAATGCTTTGCGAGCAGCCTTGGTCTGCTCACCACGCTGTGCTGGGAGACCGAGAGGATCCATGGGATCGACGTCATAACCGAAACCAGACCTGTAGTCCATACGGAGCCAGTCGTTAGTGACACCGAATGGTCCATCATGATCGACTCTGCTGTCGTTGATAGAGTAGTAGGCGTTCTTCTCACGATAGCTCATTCCATCCGGGTTCATCAAACCGTAGTTCAGACGAGCACCAGGGAGGACCATCAGAACCTCGGGCTTCAAGTCGTAGAGGTTGCCCAAGGCAGGATTGAAGAAACCATAGATGACATGGAACTCATCAACGTAGTTGTCAAGACCAGTCTGGTAGTTGAACGGATTGTCGGGAGACGTGTAGAAGGCAGACTGCGAGTGGTTGTATCCGAGAGAATGACGAGTCATGAGGAAGTTCTCGCCACCAGACTCGTAGTACATACCACCTTGACCCCACCTCATCAATGAATCAGCGTTGGGATCAGAGCTTTTGTTGGTCCAGAATGTGTAGTTGTGGACCTGCCCAACACCAAAGAGACCCTCGGGAGCATAGAAGCCAATGTACTTGGCCCAGGTATCACCCTGACGGTTGGACTGATCGTAGGAACCAGTGTTGTGTTCAGAGATGCGGTTCATCTTAGTAGAGAAGATCATCTTCTTGTTGTCAGCAGATAGAATGGCGAAGTCGGAAAGAGAGACATCCTTCTCACAGAAGTGTACATAAGCAGCCTCGACACCGGAACCCATAACGTGACCAACCTTGTTAGTGTTGTTACAGAACTCACCGATGGTGTTGAAACCGCGAGAGAACTGCTCACCGAACTGCAAGTCACCACTGCCATCAATGTACCAACGATGACCGGCCTGGATGGTTCCGTTCTTAATGGTACCATTGAAGAACACAGCTCGGAGCTGGTTACCAGTAGCCGCACCAGAAAGGTTTCCGCGGCTATAGTGGTTTCCCTCGAAGCTGTTACGCCAGTCGATAGCATTATCACCAGGGCCTTCACGGTGGAGGAGCTTGTGACCCCACTCAGTACCATCACCCGGAGAGAAGGGCTGGAAGGTCACAGGCTGAGTGAACGACCACATAATGTTGGAGGTATTGGTAACAGACGGACCACCATTGGCATCACTAGTCTGTGTGCAAGTGGTGTAGTCAGTACAGTTCTTGTTGTTGGTACCACCGACCACGGGGTATGAGCTAAGACCATCAAAGGCAGCTTCAGCTGTTGGCTGATAGAAAGTGAAGCGATAGTCCACACCAGTCTGATCAGCAATGTTGCCAGCAGCATCCTTGAAAGCACCAGCCTCGCACTTGAGACGGAATACCGATCTGTAGTACGTGTTGCCCTCACGCTTGTAAGCAGTGATAGGAGTGAACTGGAGGAAGAAGAACAGACGATAACGAGTGATAGTCGTTGCGCACGTCTGAGTTCCCGAGAAGTCAGCAGCAGCCGGGGTAGCAGCACTGAGGCAGTAGCTGTAGGAGCCGTTGTACTGGACGAAGTTGGTGTCACCCATAGTGAAGTAGTTGATGTTCTGGAAGGCATCAGTGCTGGACTCAGTAACAGTGGTTCCAGAGCCAGTGTCACCAGTAGTAGTCGAATCTGGCTTGTAGTCGCTCCAAGTCGCCGACTTCAACCAGGTGTAAGATGTAGCATACTGACTCATGATAACATCGGAGTTGTTATCTCTGCAAGCTCCGTACGTAGTGCGAGTGTCCCACTGACAGTCGGGATACTTAAGGACACTGTGGTTCCAACCATAGTCGTAAGCGCTCTCAGCAGTGTAGTTCTGAGCATAGAGATAATAATCCGGGATAGGATTGGTAGGCTTGCGGCCACTCTGATAACCAGTGTAAAGCTCAGAAGTCATGATCCTCGAGGAGTCAGAGTTAGCGGTATCGGTCATAATGGCTTGGCTAACAATGCACTTCTTGTCACCGTCAATAGTGACATCCTCGTCGAACTCCAACATGACCGGGACGGTCTGCTTGATAGCCTTGTTGAAGGGGAACCAGTATCCCTGGGCAACGGCATCAGCAGCGACACCGCGGTCATAACCAGCGCCAGTGGTGTTGGTAGGGATGAGACCAGTGATAGGCCCCTGGAACTCGAAGGTACCGATAGGTTGGGGGTACTCATAGTACGAAGGAGAACCAACGCTTGGCTCCACACCAGCCAAGTTGAAGCAGTGACCCAAGACCTTGCGGCCCTGAGGACCAGTGCTAGAGCTACGACCACAGGGAGAGTAGGTGATGTTGGGAGCATAGACATCGTCGTTGATCTTGATGGGAATCGTGATCACCTTGTCGGCACCCTGAACGAAGTCAGCATGGCCAGAGACCACACCGTTGGCTTCCTTAGCGTTTGTAGCCTCAACAGCCCAATCATAGAAGGCGCAGTGAGGGATCTTCAAGTTCCAAGGAGTAGCCAGAGGAGTAAGCTTCGTGCCAGGGAGCTGTAGGACGAGCTGGTAGGTACGTTGGATGTTGTGAGAACAGAAGCCAGTCTCAGTTCCCGAGGGATAACTAGCAGTACAGGCGGTTCCAGAAGCACCAGTTCCAGATTCGGTGTTGGTCTCAGCCTTCTGGAGGTCGAACAGACGGACGGAGAGCCATTTGGACTGCGCAGCGGCACCACCAGAAGCTGCAGTAATGTCAGGGATAACGGTAAGCTGATTGGTGACGCTCGAGAAAGCGGATTTGCCGACAGACCAGACACCAGCGCTGTGCTCAGAGGTAGTGACTCCATCCAAGTCCCAAATGAACTCAGTGCGGCCGAGCTCGGCACTGGTAGTAGCACCAGCATTGGACAAGGTGATGTCACAAGGACCAAACTTAACCATCTCATCGAAGGTGAGAGTGATGAAGGCGTCCTCAGAGTTGACCTTAGCGTAGTTGAGACTACGGCCACCATAGCCGCCAGCGAGGGCAGTTTGGGTCACACACGGAGGATCAGAGGTAGCAGAGCAACCGGCCTTGGCGTAAGGGGTCACATCCAACAGAACAGGGGAACGTCTGTCGCCGAGCTCAACCTGGAAGAAGGGCGAGATCTGAGTTCCAGCTGGGAGACCTATGATAGCATCTTCGTCAGCTTCCCAGTAGCATCTGGGGGTTGTGCCGTCAGCAGGTACCCAAAGACCATCTTTACCATCACGGGGGTCACGAGGGTCGATGAAGAGCTTGTGACCACGAGGGATGATCTGATCACGATCTTGAGCATTAATCGTAACCTTAGGAGTGGTAAGACCATCAACCTGGCACTTCATATTGAAGTTACCACGACCGAGACGCACTGGTCCATAGAAGGTGGTCATAAAGGTCTGGCTGTAGTGAACATAGCCAGCGTCCTTCATAGCATAGATCGAGGCAAGGGAAGTACGCCAGTTAGTAGTGGAAGCCACATAACAGCAGATTCTCGGGGAGATAGTATCCCGGGAAGCATCACTGGCGGATGATCCCCAGTTGATCGACTGCTTGAGAGTAGTGGTGAAGTGGAAGGTATCAATCTTACTAGAATCCGAAGACACCACGGTGCCGTTGTCGAAGATGACTGTGTAGGTCTCACCAGGCATCAGCGAACGCGGGTTCACAATGAGGTGGTTGTTGCTGTAGAGCAGAGCATCGACGGGATCTCCGTTACCGGCAGAACTAACGGGAATACGGCATGGGCTGCCATACTTACGAGTGCTTGCGGTCCATGACGACGAAGCAGGGTCCTCGTAGACGGTGGCAGTAACAAGGCAGCCAGGATTAGTCGAGTCACTAGTGTGCCACTCGTCAGCGCGCAAGTCGGCGATAGTCTTCTTGTTCCTCTGCAAGTAGCTATGAGGAACAAACTTGACGTAGCCGCCAGAGCCGGCCGTCACGTGACGGTTGTAGTGGACATGAATACCCTGCTTGTAACCAGCAAAACCGTAATAACCGGCCTGACCGGTGAGCGAAGTGGTAGGGATCTGGGTAAAGGCGGATTCCAATGGACCATTGATAGCACCAGCAGTGAGGTCGACCTCCTTGCCTTCCCAAGCAACCCAGAGTGGTCTCGGCTTTTCGGTACCGGCGTCGGTGGCATTAACCCAGAATGAATGAGTGAACTCTCCAGCGAAACCAATGGCTCTCTCCTTCAAGGTGGCCATGACGAAGTTAGGCTGATTGAGCATGCTTGGGGCGGAGGAGCGCAAGGTAGCGGCAGGCTTGCAGCAGATTTGCTTCGCACTAGGAGCTAACCAACAGGGGCCGGAGACTGCGGCGACGTCGATCCCACCAGACACGGCCACACCGGGAGCTTGCTCCTTGCCCGTTCCGAGATAAGAGTAAGCACATCCAGCCCGACCATTAGTGCCGAGCTCGGTACTCGTACAAGTAGTCTTCAAAGCCTCAACGGTACCATACGCACTTGAGAAGTTGGAGACGATCTTGAGCTGAAGATTGACTTCAGAAGGAACAGCGTTGAAACTCCACTCGTTGGTGAAGCACGTAGATGAGCCACAGGTATCCCAGAAGATGGACTCAGCAAAGGTGTAACAGAGCTCAGTATCAGCCGGAGTGCTGCTGAGCGAAACGGCGGCAGCGGCAGCATCGGTTTTAGGAGCACTGCTAACATGAGCAGGGTAGTAGGAGATGGGGGCACCAAGAGGACGGACAAAGCTGATCTGACAGAACTGAGCAGCGTTCTGTAGACCACCAGCCGGCCAGCTGTAGGAAGCATCATCGGTACGCTTCACACGGCATTGATCGGGGAAGCTGCCTTGTTCGCTAGCGAAGTCAGTGAAACGTCGTCCATTGATACCAGGGAAGTAGTTCCCAGCCAAGTCTTGGACAGCGTTACCATCAACGGTGATGTAATATCTCCTGTTTTTGACAGCGGGGGCCGTGGCCTCGATCGCTGAGGAGATAGTAGCGGAAACTGCGGGAGTAACGCAGCTTGAGGCGATGGGGTCGAAGACACCAGCGCTTGAGTAAGCAAGGAAGCAGACCTTACCAGTACCAATCATAACAGGCTCGTTGAAGTAGAGCTTGACCTTGGTACCAGTGAAGAAGCTGTCCACATATTCGACGCCATTATCCGCCAGATAGCCACTAGGACTAGCAAGCATCAAAGTAGGCGCCCAGACATCAGGGTAGGTAGCATTGTTCATGCAGCCAGCAACAGAGTTCGCCATTCCAGAAGCGGAAGAAGTTCGGCAAACTGGGGTGTTCTGACCGTTGTACTGCCTGACACCTCCCGTATAGGAGACTGCCCAGCAAGCACCAGAAGAGGATATAAGGCCACAGCTAGATGCGAAAGAGGAGTACTGCACTGCTGCATTGTCCTCTACACAGTTAGCGTCAATAGAGACCTTCAAGCTATATGAGCCCGCATCCTTAGAGGGGAAGGTGAAGAGCGCATGTGAAAAGCCAACAGTTCCGTCGGGGTAACGGACCCATGTGTTGGCTAGTTGGTCGCAAGTAATGGAAGCTTTGAAGCCAGTGGTCGTGCCCGGCACCTGGCCAATTTGCGCCGGATCAGTCAATATCGTGATCGACGCTGATGCATTAAAAGTAGGGTTTGTTGTCGTCGCAGGGATCTCCGACACAATAGTAGCACCCAAGTAACACTTGTTGTCAGCAGATACACAAGGGCTTCCCTCAACAGCACGCACTTGCACAAAGGCCGCAGCATCTAACAAGGAACACAGCATAAGCAGTAGAGCCAATGACTGCTGCATGATAGACGTGATGGGGACTCAAAGCTTACCCGCTATCGGAAGAGTGGCCGCTAATGATCCAATTGCTAGTTTGGAAAGGACTGAGGTTGCCCTGGAATACCGGCGACGAGCTGAGCGCACTACACCCTCTGAGGGTGGTGAAAATCGCTCCGATTCAACACTAGACGTTCGCATAGCCCTCTACAAGGAAGGTGCAAACTGGACAAGGCAGATGAAACCATAGGACTGATGCCCAACTCCCTTTCATTGACAACACGGACAACGACCGACATTACGGGGGAAACAAACATCACAACAACAAGAAGCGGCAATTCGGGTTATTCTGCATTTACAACCGACAAACAGCTTGAAACGTCAACAGGCCAGTCGACTCCGCAGATCTTCTCAAAGCACGGGGGGGGGATCTCGAGGGAAAACTTGTCGGTTGAGATACAAAGCGCCGACTCGGACGACAGCCCTCTCTGAGAGGGCCTCTCAGGGAGCAATGCCAGAAAGGGGCCTTGAGTCGCAGGTAGGAGGAATTCGCCTAAAGGAATGCACGTACAATCGAGCAACTTATGTGAAATAACAGCCAAGATTGGAAAGCAGCAAGGAAAATACCAAACCGTTACAGACAATCAGATGACGAACGAGTACGGCGAACAGTCGACGTCTGTGGTACCCCCAGCCGTAGGGGACCCCAGAAGAACAAAACAACGGTGTAAGAGCATCAGTAGTCGCGCCCAAGCCCCTTAAGAATGGTCATCCACCAATAACGCTTCACAACATTAAACGACGAGCGACATGGAAGATGCGCATCCCGCTCGAAGAATCGCAAGATTGCAAGATACCAAACGTATCTTGCGCGCGCCCAATATTCTGTGTGCGCGTCTGGTGGTCGCACGACGTGTCTTCCGAGTCTGTAAGTCCAGCATTATTCAGTCGGTGTCACCGTCCAAACCGGCAACCTCGTATTTGTGCGTCTTGACTATGCTTCCTCGTCGTCAGCGTAGACTTATCTTACCAACGAATGTGTTGCGCAATGAGTAGCCACAATAGCTGAGAGGGTAACAATGGGGCATCCCAAACAGTATGAATCGTAGGGCTGATGACTACCCAGGGCGGCGGGTGGCCAACCAAACTGAGTTAACGGCTAAGCTCAGGGATCTGCTCGCTGTCAAGACAGGTTGGACCAGTTGTGGTGAGGGGGAGGACAGATGGGTATCCTCTGTCAGCGACCACACCGAGCCGACAACGGCCTTGGACTGCCTACCAAGGGGGTGAGGTGGTAGTACCCTCAACAAGGTATTTCACCAAACCGGCGGATAGGGAGCGACAGCCCCCGTTCGAGTAAGTGTAACCAACAACCAATGTGACCGTCACCATCAGGTTCCTACCACATGTGGCCGTCCAAAAACGTGTCGTATCCGCCGTTTCGAACCATCTTGCTACTGCAACTGAGCTAGTGATGCTTTCTGACCAACAGTATCAGCATCATGCGGTCCTTGTAGATATCAGCCCAGCGCGATCGCGATGCTCTCGAGTCGCAGTGGCGGTCGCAACAAGTCGGTAAGGACCCCAATATAGCACAGCTAGAGGTAGGGGGGAGATCCACTGCGCTGTTGGTAACTGTACAAACTCAGGAGGATAGAATGCAGCTCATGACGACTAATGAAAAGCTTACGAGAGATATAAGACAGGAAAAGTTAAAGTTGATGAGGTTACCCGAGATGGAAAAGTTACCGAGCGGTGAAAGTGGCCCGCCCTTAATCGACGAGACTCCATCCTTTCACACACCATTGGCAGCCTCGGACAAGGAGAACGATGTTGATGATGACAATGCTGATCGAACACGTTTGTCCAACCTGTCAGAACTCACTCTGGTAAGCGTCCTGTCATCATTTCCAGTGACAGTATTCTCGTCAGACCCCGGACGAGAGTCCCTCAACAGATCCTCGAACTCCCCCACCAGCGCCCGCCCAGTCCCGTAGGAGTCTGCCTGGTGGAGTAGACTTGAAGTTGGCATTTGATCCATCACCCCGACCCAAGGAGCCGCTGCCTCAGCCCAGCTACGCACTCAATACCACCTTCATTGCTTTCAACAAACTTAACACTGGGTAACCGGCCCTAGTCGACTAGGCCTGCCGTCGCCGCCGCCGCCGCCAAACATATCAAATTGCAGGCTCAACCGTGATCAGTATGTAGGGGCCGTCTCGGAGAATCCCCCAAGTGTCGCCATGTACGATAACACGGCCTTTGGGGACACTCCGACAATCATCAGTAATGACACTGTCGTGTCCAACGTAGAGGACGATAGTGACGAGGTAGTAGTAGTCTTTGGCCACAAGGGAAGAAGATTCGTATGCTCTCAGATAGCTGAGGACCTCGCCTGGCTTCGGACAATCCATGAGGATCTCCGTACCAGTGAGGTTCTATGTAGTTGTATCGTCTATCAGGAATTCTTCAGAATACGAAGAAGGTCTCGGTGAGGGTGGAGCTCAACTCGAACGACCGTCCACCGATGTGGATATTCTCAAGGCCACTGCCCGTCTGCTCCTCACTGACTGTCCAACGTCAATTCTCTCATCTCCCTCACCCTATGCTGCCATCGTCAGGTTCCTCGGCAAAGGTAAGCACCTCTTTGTATACACTCTCGAGTCATTACGTTTCAGTGCCACAAGGCGTTACCTTTCCTGGGGCGCCATCTGATGAGGTTTCACCGGATGATATTTCTAATTCGCCACGGTCATAATCATTTCCCTTACTCTGTCGTTGCTGCGTTTAATAGTATGTCAACAACGCAATCAACAGCGGGAAAGGAGAAAACACGAATAACATTATGTCGTTACAAATGTCATCGGCGAATACCACTACCGATAAAACTGAATGCTGATGATTTACCCGACTGCTGACCAACACTCGTAAAATTCGAACATTTCCCATCCATACACGGCCCGCCAGCAGCCTGAGCCGCGGCCTTGGCGGCCGCCTCAGTGAATATATCGTCAAGTTGCTGACCACCCATAGTGTAGCCACCTGCCGAGTGGGTCTGTTGGGTACCGTTGGCTTGTATGCTACCCACAGCTAAGTCGGGCAGGAGTGAAGACGCTTGCTGGACGGGAAGAATCCCAGATGCCGACTGCTCTCCGAGAAGATTATCACCGACTGTTTGGTAGCCTGGGAGGAGCTGCCTGTTCTTGTCTCCTGCGGCTATCGATCCACCCAGGTTCAATCCCGACAGATCGACCTCCTTTGCATTCGAATTAACAGGGGCGTCGAGGAAATCAGCTTCCCCAAGTAAAAGCAAATCGTCGCCACCAGCATTGTCCACCACGGCCGCTTCGACCGGCTTCTCCACAGCGCTATCCCCACCGCCAAGGTCAAGCAGGTCCGGCATCGACTGCTTGGGAGCAGCCACTGGACCATGACCATTGGCCCCATGCAGGGCTCGGGACACTCGAGCCGCTGTAGCACGGCAGATTTGGGGTAGAGCTTGGGGATCAGAAACACAATCAGTACAGACATCCCGTACCTAGGGATAATTTCGTGGCGCAGTGACGATGTTCATCCGCACTATTACCTCCTCTCTGTCAGCAAGGCCTTCCACAGCCCTCAGAGCTCGCAGCCGGGCTTGTGGGTGACCCTTAGTGATACGATCGCCCAACTCGGATGCTATCTCTGTTATACCGTATTCAGATGATTCCCCTTGGACCCTCTTTAGGAAGACCTAAAGGCACACCAACCATAAGGACCTCAAGGCAGACACGACCCTACCCCGACAGCGACCGAACCACTGGTCAGTTGGCTGACAAGTCGGTACTCAGGTGTCCGATGGTGTTGCTCACTAGGAGCCGCTACTGTCATCTGCACCCTCTCGCTGGCCTAAGTGGAGCATCCCACCGCCCTTAGGGAAGACCTCCCCACCTTATCAACTGCTGGAGGAGGTACCCACATGCCCCTATCCGAATAATGGTTATACTCCTGACCACCCGGGTAGCCGTACCCTGGAGTCTGCCTACCAAAATACCAATTACCTAATGTGTGCATACTCTCCCACCTCACCCATATCCTGCATACTGCGCAGAGGCCCCAGGAGTACCCCCGTGCCACCTCTGGTACGCTGATGATAAAACACTGGCAGCACTGGCAGCCGCCTGGCCGACCTTGCTAGCGATGGTGTTGGTCGCTGAGGCCTAAGGGGGAGGTATGAAGACCGGACTAATCCTAAGGAACCCTACCGGTTGAGTATTATTGTAATCGTTGAATTCGGGATTACCAAAACCCTGCATGCGACCGGTACTCACTGGTGGGCCAGGATACACACCACCTGTTCCAAACACACTGCCATATCTAACGAAATCACTTATCTTCACCTGGGTACGGTATTGGCTGTTGCTGCTGCGGAGGTGGTGGTGGTGATGCTCCCCATGAATTCAGAGGAGGTGGGCCGCCCCCTGTAGTAGAGCCAAACCCCTACTAACAGTGATTATAGTACCTATACCACACCGTACTACCTTAATCCTGTCATGCAGACCAGAATAGGGAGCAGTAGCTTGCCGAGACTCCTGTGAGCCGACAGAGACGGCGGCCTCATTGAATATTATTTTCAACGCTGCCTCGGCCTCTTCTCGAACTGCTTTACTCGGAGCATCACCTCTCAGTGGGTCGACAGGCCCTCGGTACATCCGACATGACTTCACCACATCTGCTCGTCTGAGGATATTCTTAATACCGTAACTCCTCCAAATCCTGTCCCTCACCGTTGTATCCTCTTCCTGAAGTCTATACAGGCCTGCACTTGTGCATCGGGGTCCAGGACATTCCTAACCCACTACTACCTCCCACATGGTCACCATCACTACCGAATTATCCTCAAACACTTGAACTTGACGTTGGCATCGTCTTTGGTGGTTATCTTATTACATAGGTAGTCCTCCAGCTGATGCGATCCATTGGGTGCGTATGTCATCTCTGAATGAAGCGAGTTATATGCGATTAAGATGGAGATGGTGCGGTATGTTACTGGCGATTTCGAGGTACATGTAGCCTGGTGTTGGCTGGGCATCTGCTGCAGTGGCCCGATTGAGGAGGCCTCGGTCCATTAAAACAGTCAAGGGGAATACTTTGGGGTTATGGACTTGACTTATCCTCAACGCCAGTTCAGAATTGGAAAATATGCACATGTGTTGGTGAAAATTTTCGTAAGAAATTCTGGAAATTTCTTATTGGTCTCTGTACACTTCTACCCAAATTCGTATATAAACTCCTCTAATAAGTGAAGAAACTCCTGAGCTCAGCTGAGCAAAGCCAACATATATTCCAACACTGGCATTGGGCCTGTTTCATAGGAGCAAATTGCGCCTTAAACTTAAGTAACGCCTTAAGTATACCTCAAGTAATTAGGACATCCTATTTCACTACACAAGTAAGCACGATAAGACGCCTTAAGTTTAAGAATACTCAAGGCGCCTTAAATGAAGTATCCTTGTGATACAGGCCCATTGGTCTGAGGATGACGGCCACCTTGAATTTCGTGGCGCGTGACGCAATTTCTCCTCCTCGTGCCGTCTCCTCCGGCAATCCTTCCCAGCTGCTATGGGTGAGCGTGGAGAGCAGATAGTATCGGGTGTTAACCATATAGGGGCAGAGGAGGCCACCTTCCCCATCGTCTGTGAGACCTGTCTTGGTACTACACCCTCCTATACTGTACATTGTAGTAGTAGTCGACTACTACCTCAGGTGACAACCCATATGTTAGAATGCAGAAGGAACCCATGGGTGATGAATGTAAGATATGTGAGAGGCCCTATACTATGTTCCGATGGAAAGCTGGCTCCAAGGGGAGGTAGTAGTAGTAGTAGTAGTAGTAGTAGTAGTAGTAGTAGTAGTAGTAGTAGTAGCAGCAGCAGTAGTAGTAGTAGTAGTAGTAGTAGTAGTAGTAGTAGTAGTAGTAGTAGTAGTAATGGTAGTATAACGAAGTAGAAGTGAATACGGTGCTGATGCTGATGATCAGCATGCAGGTATAAGCAGACCGTACTTTGCCAAAACTGTGCTAGGATGAAAAACGTCTGTCAAGTTTGCATCTTCGACCTGGACTTCGGGCTCCCAGTGCAAGTTCGAGATAAGGTAAGCTCGGCTTGTCGTCGGTCATCCAGGAGTTTGACCATAGTTTTTTGTCAGTTCCTGTCAGAGGCTGAGAAGTTAAGTCTACCCGAGTCTACTGTTGGCCGGGACTACCAGGCCCTTAACAATTCTCAAAACGCCAATCCAGCATTGACCTATGGCAAGCTAAAGCATCACTCTATGCTGCAGAAGGTACTCTTGCCTCCTCAGCTTCGGTAGTCATCTCAAGCTGCTCATTTCAGTTGGCCCGGACCGCACCGTACTACGAACGGAACCAGGCTAGGATATGCTCCTTCTTTGTTAAAGGCACATGCAATCGCGGGGATGAATGCCCGTATGACCATTGCTGCCCATCTGGAGGCCCATCGTTATCACTGTCTCTTAGGTATCGTCATGAGATGCCTAAGCCTGAGGGAAATGATCTGAACGATCAGAATATACGGGACAGGTCAGAAAGGGGGGAATGTTCTCTCAAGATTTGGTGTGTGCGATTGAATATTACTTCTCAGATATCACGGCACTGATGACCCCGTGGCTAAGAAGATACTCAAACAGGCAGCAGAGAAGTTCCAGTTGGAGGCACCAGAGGACACCTCCATCACTACTCTTTATATTGGTACTATAACGCTTGGGGAGGCTTCGGTCGTTACCAGGAATCAAAGTTTGGTAGGTGGGATCGATCCGAATGCGCAGATCGGGGAGAGCAACATTCGTGCGGAATTCGAAGAGTTCGGACAAATAGACTCCATCGTCCTCGTTGAGAAATCAAACTGTAAGCAGTGAACAAGGTAGATTCCTCTATTCTTGGAAATCCCAGGCGCGTTTGTCGAGTTCACCAGCCGTCAGTCTGCCGAGAAAGCCGCTGCGGAGAAGGGCGGCAGCAATCTGGTTATAAATGGGGCTGTAAGTGTTCTAGATGTCCGTATGCCTCATAATAGTTTTTATATCACAGCGCCTTCGGGTCTCGTGGGCTAAGCCGAAAACCGGAGGACTCTCGGCTGGCTCATCAGCTTTAGTAAAGGCCGCCGCTGAGGGATCTGCCATCAAACAGTAGTACAGGAAGGGGCTGTGTCGTCACAGCGCGTGATTGTTGAGCGTTTAGGACGGTGCTGGCACCAGCTGGATCTGGGGTGTATCCGAGTATGAACCCGATGGTACACGGCAATGCCCCGATCCCTACAGCCACTCCTGAGCAACGAGCACGTCAGGACAAGAAATAGTCGAGGAGGAGAAACCCCTCCCTATCCAAAGACCATTACAGTACATAGTCTTAATTCTGTATCTTTAGCGATGTGGTTTATTGTTCGTCAAAGTATCGGGGAGGTTCGAACTTGATTATTGCGCCATATTGATCACCAGTGATGAGTTACAGCTCGTGTGAGTTTTCCGATATTCCTATTCGGCGGCGTGGCAGCATTGGCGGTTCATCCGCAGAGTCAATTTGTGTGGAGTTGGACAACTGAGGATGTGTGATCTTCGGGCTAATGCCGACACGCAGACTCAGTATGCAGACTAGTTGGAGAGTGCATCTGGCTTTCTCACTGTCCCTTTGGTTGAGGCGAAGGCGTCGGGCTCTGACGCCAGTCCGACAGCACAGTCTTCGGTTGTCGGAGATTGTTCTGTCGGAACCAGACCGCGAAGTTTTTTTTTCTGTGCGCAGAAAGGTGCGAGTCATAGCAAAGAGGAACCGGGATTTGGATAAATTCCGACGTGTGGATTTCAATACCGTTCGCGTGGGTGGGAACGACGACTAGAGCCCCTAACCAGCTAGATTTTATCGGACGATGTATGTATTAACGATGAACTCATTTCGTTGAGGACAATCATCGCACTTACTGAAATACTGGAACCGAGAATCGAACTCGGGACCTACTGCGTGTTAGGCAGTCGTCATAACCAACTAGACCATTCCAGCGTGTTGAAAAACAAGATACAGTCGACGCTTAGTTCTAGCGGTTCAAGCTGGTTTCGCCCTAGCGACATTCGCAGACGATCATGGACCGTAAGCATCTCAATTTACAAGTGAATGTACTGCAATATCATGTCATTGTGGAATCTGTGGTTGTTGAGTCAACTTAAATCCTAACTACCACCTTTCATAGGAAATGGCACGCCCTGCTTTCTATGCAAAACACACTGCCAGCACTAACGTGTAGAATAGACCAGCAACAAATTAATCGACACGCAGTCCAGCAGAATAGCAGTGATTTGATGATTCAAACGCTACAATCGGGTTTCGACAGCCCCCCCCCCCGGCACCAGAGCCCGGCTTAGACATCTGATGATCCAGGGAATAGCAGTGAAATGCCTCCTTAATTCATCACTAACGCCTTGATCTACAAATATTCTCAACGCCCTACATATCCTGGATTCGGAGCCGACTACCAGCATTTCAATGACTTCGACCCCAACTACATGAGTAACAATGCAAAGACCGGTTTCCCAAGTTACTGAAGACTAAATCAAACAGAGTAGTGAAACTGTAGAAGTGACGTTGGTGAGTGGAATCATAGCAACAGAAGTCGGCTGAGAGGCGGTCATCGATGCGCCTTCTTCCTAAACCGAGGACATCTAATACTTCATAAAGTACTGCGGAGTTTTCCTATTACTTTTTAGATCCGCCACTTTGTGCTTTCTCTTCCTTCCGAGCGGTTTCATGTAAGGTCTGCCCCCATCCAGCAGCCTTCTTTTTATCGACCTTCACTGTACCAGTAGACGTGGTCTCCCCCTTCAAAAGACGACCGATAACTGCGAGATTCTTCGACTTCTCCTCATTGATAGGAGTCTAACAAACGAGCCCATCGCAAAGGCTGATACCCGTAGTGGAGCCCTACGGCAGTGTCAACCTTCCGGCGCTTGGTGACCGGCACTTCCCTCTCGTTCTTCTGGCGCTTATCAAACCTATAACTCCAGCCCTCGACTAGTCAAAGACGAATACCATCTCACTTGCCACTAGATGCTGAGCTCTTCTGAGCTCGGGCTAAGCTCTCCTTCAGATTGATCGTACCACGCTTGATTGAACCCAGTTCAGGGCCACCAGAGATACCTTACGAATGGTGAGGGGAACATTGGTCGACTACATGTGTTGATGACGGTGGAGAATTTTTGAGGAAATTGCAGGGAATCCTAGTTGATTTTCGTATAAGCGTCTGTAATAAGTGAAGACTCTCGTGAGCTCAGCTGAGGAAAGCCAAAATATATTCCCACACTGTACGAGACTAACACTGAGGGCGGCGTTGGACCAGAGGAGCGTACCGGCTGGCATCTTCTTTCCAACTCCCTCGAGCTTATTCCTCATCTCGCGAACCTTCTGTTTCGCGTGGCCAAGCTTTTCAATCGCCTTCTGTTTGGCGAAAGGATCCTCATACCTTATAGAAATACCCCTCCCAGGAATCGAACCCACAACCATCCGCATACGGATTGTCTCCACGATCCTCATTAACCTCCACCAGCCAATTCATCTTCTCTTGATTATGCTTGATAGAGTTAGGACCCCACCTGAACAGGCCTCATCTTTCCAGTACTCCTTTACCGTAAATGCCTCACCTCGGCACCCAGTCCTTAGAAGTCTCATCCCACACCATTCTACTGCGCTTCTTCTTATCGTCCAGACCCTTATCCTTCGCAAACTTCTCCCACCTGAGCGATTGATGGTATCAAAAAGTTCGAAAGCCCATGTACCTAGTCATCGGCTTAGGTTTCGGAAGAGGCTTCTCACGAGGAAGTCGGACAACCAAACCATCAGGCTGACGAGCCAGCTGAGTCGCCTGAGCAAAACCGTCACGCGCCATGAAATTGATAACTGCTCTGCTAACCTCTGGCAGAGTGGCGAAGACGGGCCCTTCAGCGATGCCAGCAGACTCAGTCCGGAGATCAAAGATGCGATTGATCAATAATTGGGTATTGTCCCGAGCTGAGCGAGAAAACGTAAATTCCGACCCGTCCAGTTTCAGTGTACTACCGATTTCCTCAATATCATCCTTCTTAGCATCGATATGGTCGATGTCAAAAGCTGCAAGGTCGCACAACTGGTAAGAGAGGTTATCCTCCTTAGAAGGGTAAGGGGATCGGAGGGTAGAGGTAGACATTATAGCACAGTATATCCCCTACAGCGTATCAACTAGTATTCACACTACAGTAGCATGTTGACATCGCATTGTGAGCCCCGATTTGGTATGGTGTGGGATATGGAGGTCCTCGACAGGCCCTACCTCGCTGTTTTCGAAGGGGTGCTATGTGTAGGAGGGAGCGCATCGTACTTAGTAGTATTACCCCCGTATACTCCGCTCTAGATGACTACTTTCTCCACCAAGCCGTATCTTGTTCTA
>NW_003205853.1:0-42554 GCF_000006405.1 Perkinsus marinus ATCC 50983 | reverse complement strand
CCCTCTCATGCCCTTGAGTTCACCTTAGAGGACCGGCCCGACCGCCAAGTGGTACAGTGCGATCAGAAGTGGATCATTCGAACTACCACACTAATAAGCTCATCTCATCTCCATGGGTTCAGTATGCTACACTCAACTGCATTTTCTCAGTGGCCCGAGCCGTTCCTGTTTACAGCTAAAGTGCGATACTTGAGTACCGCGCCCCACGAGAGGCTGAGTTGGTCAACTAGGGCGTACTCGGCGATACATGCATCTAACTTGTTCTGTTCGCAGATCCTACATTGCGAACGAGGAAGGGGGTATGACGTATTCTGGGAGTTTGCTGCATCGAGAAGCACAGCATAGATACTACCCTGCAGACCCAACAGCCAGTTGCCCGACTAGGGTCTCGAAGATCAGAGATATACAAGTAATGGGTAAATGGATAGATGATGAGTGGTGGAGCGGGTTGGGTAGGTCCATAATCTTTCAAATTTTTATGCCGTCGAAAAGAATCCCCCAATTCTGTACGACCCCAATACTGTACGACAGGTAGATCTCGCTCGCCCAGATGTAGCCTCCCAACACTGTACGACGTGAAGAGTTGATTTCATGCGTGTTCCAAAGTTGTACGACACAAAACGGCGACCAAGACAACTCAATTCAGTCGTAAGTCCAATAGCTAGATACAATGTTATCGTTCATCCCGTTATCTCGGTAAGAGTGACAGCCTGTCACGGACAGGCAGTCAATGACAACATTGTTGAGCGCTTCAAAACTACGGTCTTAATGTGTGTTACACTGAAGAATAGAGCACATAACGGTTGGATGCCGTGAACTGTATTGACTAACACAGCACAATAGCAGGACTGAAAACTAAACTGGTACTGGGAAATATATGTGACGTGAGATCTTTGGCGCTGCAAGAGACCTATACTGCCTCAATTGTATATCATACAACAGTCATGACGGAGGTTCTACCCTCTCTCATACATGCATTGAAGTTGATTACATTAAAATTCACAATGTGAAAGAAAACCTTTTCGATAAGACTACATTAGCCGGGGTCTTGCCTCGTATTCTCGGAAAGAGGAGAGACCGCCTACTCTCATCTTCCAAGCAGGAGAAAATATGCTGCCTCATCTCAGATTCCCGAAATAGAAACTTGTCAGGTTTTTGATGAGGCGAAGCAGCATATGCCGTTAGTCGTGCCAACACGAACGCCCCACAAAGATTACTCCCAATGGTTTGCTGTTGAACAGAAGGGCATACCACCTTAGCACCAGATCCGTAGAGCTGCCTCAGCCGTACCTTCATGTAATCCGAGACCTTAGCCTGTTCTCCGTATGAACTATCAAAGTAAAATATATCACCATTAATCCGCACCGTGCAGGTAAAGTGACAACCGCCGTCAGATATTGGCTGCAACACAACCAAATCATTGTCAGGCACAGGGGAAAACCCATAGCCCGATAGCCATACTGCCTGAGCTCGATTAACCTTCCTTTTGAACTTGTGCTCGATACGGGTCATCCAAGCCTCTATCACCTGGTCGGAAATGCTCGAGTCCTCGACAACCAAATTCTCTCGATCCTGGGTCGTCAAGAGCAAGGTCGTACCCACTTCTCTCCCCGGAAGAATACGCCAAGTTGGGAAGGAGTTCCGTCCTTTATCGCTCTTACGGTCAGTTCCGTCTGAGCCCGACTTCTCCTGGAAGGTTGAACTGCGATACCCTGAGATCCTGCCTCAGCCTGAGCTGGCATCGGAGGAGCCTCCATAGAGGAAGTTTCGACTAAGGTGTTGCCCGCGAAAGCAGCTGCCACCTCATTGAACATGCGAAGTAAGCCATCATCCAAGCTGGAACTCTCGGGTACCCCGAGCACCACAGTGTCATTATTTGGAGGCTCAGAAGATTCCAAATCCTGCGAGAATTCGACCGCATCGTTGAGAGTCACAGCTGCGAGGCGCTTTCGCTGATTCACTCCCGAATAATTGGGACCAAAGTCTGCCTTGCGCTTCGCATCAATAGCAGGCTCAATAGTAGGGAACTCTAGAGACTCCGCCTCGTCAACTTCGCGAGGCATATCCTTCACGATCCTCCTGATGGAAGCCCTTACTTTTTCGAACCAGCTCCCGAGGCTCTCCGAATCTACTCTGAAGCGACAAACTCTGCGCAGTATCGCGTCATTCTCGAGGTATCGAGCTTCACGAGGCCAGATTTCCCCCTCTCGCATCATAAGTAATTCGGCCCTCGTCTCCTTCATGAGATCATGAACCACGCTTATCCATGACCAGATTGTAGGATGGCTTGATCCCGGAAAATGACCGTTCCACCGGTTGTGGAATCCCTCCTGGCCATTATTCGTCCGCGGTAGTTCTTGCTCAACGCGCAAACGCAAGTTCCACAATCTTGCTGGATGAATGCCTTTCATGCCGTAGTAAGGGCGGAGGTACTTCAGAAGAAAACGACGTCGTCTCCCGAGAGTTTGTCGCAGATGAAATCCATTCCCAAGTCCACGAGATCAAGCGGAAGAAAGGGGAGCGCCAATATGTCGTAGTAAACCTCTTCTCGCAGAGCCTGCTGCTCCTTAGAAGCAACCGGCTTCCGTATAAGGCTCTCGAACTTCCGCCTTATGTTCTGGCAGAAGTGGAAGTAGCAAAGAACAACCTTTCCTTTCCCGAATACGCCTTCGAAAGCTTTTCTCACAGCGTATTCAAAATCCATCATGCAGCTCCCCACATCCTGAGTCAGCGATCCCTCTATCGCCGCAAAAAATCGCTCGTAGGTATTTCCATTCTTTCTCGGGAGAATAGCGTAGAATAGAGGAAACATGCGACCACAGTCAAAGCGGACCATGACCGTGAATTGCTGGGCCCAATGAGTCGGAGAAGTCTTGAACGTCCCATCCACAGAAATGTGGAAACCTTCTCCGTCGTTCTTCATCACGTCCTTCACCCAAGGATCCATCCAGATGATGAGGCGATCATATCCCCTTCGCCGCTATCGACAATATGATGACCGACTGAGGCCCCCGCATTCACATGGACAAATGCAGAGGGCAAAGCCGCTAGCCCTTCCTGACTGGATGGGGCCGTCGGTAGCCCGAGGGAAGTTTTTTTGTTTTGCGCAAAGTCTCATGTATCGCTTTGCGACTCGGTAACCCCGCTACCGCTGCATCGTCCATGCTCGGAGTCACCTCGTGAAATGGCTCCATGACACGTGCCCTCACCAACAGCTTTTTAGCCCGCTCCTTCATCTCAATGTAGCCTTTCATGGAAGGCGCATCCGGATCTCCGCATGTGTGAGAACCTTTGACAGTTGCGGAAGCGAGCCTTACATCATCTAAGTTACCCGTCACAAGTAGCCGAGCATGACACTTGCGATATCCATTGCTCTTACAACCACGATACCTCTTACAACGACAAGAAACCGAGCCTCTCTCTCGAGCAGGCGGGCGATCGCTATTCCCGGCGGCATTCTGGTGGTAAAGGTATCCCCTATATGAGTAGAGAGTTGTCCCCTGACGTTCTCCGGGAACTATTTCCAGCCGTGAGGCCGCTGCTCCGTCAGCAGGAGGTACGTTGACCACCATGTCAACCTGATCTGCAACATCACGCAGCTGAGGCGTCTCAGAGATGTGCGAAGGTGGAGTGGTATTCATACTTCGGGGTTGGAAGGCGGGGAAAGATAACTACAAGAGAGTCAATCACCTTCTAACGGGCCTTCAAGGCCGGGCCGGAGCGCACGCATGTGCATAGCGAGTGCCGCACAATACGCTGGCACAGAGACTCACTGGGTGAGTACTCGTAAGGAATTCTTACGAATACTCACCCAGTGTAATACTTAAGAGGGCAAATTGCTGACCGAGGTCGATTTACACAGCAGCGATATGGCAAGGGCAGGACGGAAGAGCTGTTGAGCGGCTGAGCTGTCGAATTAGTATTTCGACAATCCATGACTCACGATTCCTAAAGAGTAATTCGGAATTACCCAACAATCCACAATCTTTTGCAGCATAATGCTGCCAGCATTGAACCGAATAATCAGCCCCCATCGTAGAACGATCCCGTATTTTTATCGCATTATTAAACCCAGGATGATGACTGAAGCGATAGAAAACTGGAGACTTTCCAATGGAGGGCAGATTGAAGAGCTGTAATTCATCTTCGCTAAACAACTGGTAAAATTCACCATGTGAAACATATGCCAGACAGTCTGGCCCAGACTAAGGCAGGCCTATACCTAGCACGATTGAGTTGGCAATTCAGATTGAAATGCGTCGGGATTCGATACGGTCCCAGCGCCGCACAACCAGCGCTCGCTGTACAGTACAGCCTGTACTTGACACTGAAGTATTTGCGTTGTCTTAGAAGACGCGAATACTTCAACAGCTTATGCTATGCCAGCTTCGGTGGTGGAATGTTACTTATGTTGCCCACCGATATCATCAATTGGATAATATCCGGTTCATGCACGAGTGTCAAGCTGACACTGTCAACGCCACATTGTAGAAGATGGCGCACGACTTAAGTGGAAGTTTATAAAATTCGACAATAATTCACCGAATCTTCATCACAGTCGCTAACACGTGAAGTTGATCATGTGTATATTGCCCTGCGAGCTCACAGATAAATCCACTTACCTGGAAGGTTTTCCTCGTGACTCACCAGTCATGACACTGCTGCATTGTTGTCACCGTTCTCTCTCCTCGTTGAATGTACGGGCTCTTCATTCTGAGATACTCCAAAGCAGCTCCTACCGAAGCGCAACGAGAGAGACCCACCATTGCGACTGGACCAGTCGTACAGTATTGGACAGGGCACCCAAATGCATGAATCCGTCGTACAATATTGGAGGGTACTCCATGGACATTTTCGGGCGAGCGAGATCTACCTGTCGTACAGTATTGGGGTCGTACAGAATTGGAAGTACCGTCGAAAATATCGCGCGCGCCATATTGATCGACACATGTCGACGTGCTGAAGTGCAGTGGGTGGAAATGGGTACACGAGCTGAGCTTGGAAGACTGACTATCGTTGATTGGTATAACAGGGAGAGATTTATGATGACCAACAGCGATGGCTTCAAACTCAAGGTGAGTCGCGGATGGGCAACTTACTATGCAGGGCGGCTAGTCGGCGAAGATCTCCAGTAGAATCGGGTGTAATCCATGTTTCTGATCAAGTCTGGAGTTGTGTGCTATGTATTTAATTCGAGCTGCTGTGAGTATGTTGTTTGAATGCTCCCTAATAGTCGGACGAGACTGTTGCCTGGATCGGGGAGTGGCATCACAGAACAGTTCTTGGCTAGCGTGACGGAGATCAGCAGGAATGCTGTTACTGGTAACCAAAAGGGTGCGGTGTTTCGCTTACCTGAGAATGACGAGACACAGGGAAACTAACTTTTTTATAGTCTTGAAAAGTTCACCATAGAATACGATTTTGAACGTTGATCAGGGCGCACCACACGTTCCATCTAACTTTCGTCAGCTCATCGTCTTCACATTTGTAGTCGTACGCGAGGCATTAGTCTCCCACGAGAAAGGCAGTAACGTTGACGGTCTGGGAAGCGGTCTGTTTCCTTTGGGAGAAGAGGAGAGGGGTATTCTCGCTCATGGTGAGCAGCCTACAGGGTTCAAGGTCAAAATGGACATCCAAGTGGCTGAGGACGGATCTAGTACATCTTTGGTGGTCAGCGGATTCGACACTAGTGAGACGTTAGCTTTCTCTCGCTTTGGTGTAATGCGTTTTCTCCAGAAAGTGGCTTCCCTGTTGGCCTTCACTGTAGATGGTATCGGAAGTTTCCGCAGTACTGTTGTCGGTCTCGTAGCGAATCTTTGCATAAAATCTTGGGCGTGCGTTTGGAAGATACGTCTTATCAGCTGTCCCCGGAGGACATTGGATGTATGGTTGTAGTAGAGGTTGAGTGTATTGATGCTTTACGTAAAGGGAAGGCATTGCTGAGTGAAGGGCCGATAGAGATGGACTCGGCAACTCGGCGAACTATTGATAATATTATCGCTGCGGGGGGAACTCGCTTTCAAGTGCAACTACTTGGTGAGGAGGGAGAGGAGGTGGACGCGATACTGCAAGTGATGGAAAATGGGGTAGTAGTAGGGATGGGGGATAGGCCAGAGGGGTGGGGTTAGTTTAGGTACGGCTCACCGTCACTGCGCCACGAAATTCATACCACACCATGGAGAGTTCGTATTTGAGTGAATACCCCAAGGTTGAGATCCATCCCAAGGAGCACGTGTCGAGGTTTGTAGTGGTCGTGAGTGAACGGGAGAGGTGGAGGTTGAAGGCGCTGAGTCGGCAGGCCAGGGACTTGGCGGTCTTGACGATACGCTCACTGAAGGGTCTTCGGTTGTATCATAACAGTAGGGTCTTGATAGAAGGAGAGTTGGGGGAAGGGGGAGGGACTTTGGTCATGTTGCTGGAAATGGAGAGGCTCAGGACGAGGGTGGCTGGCCTGGTCGGGGAGGTGGAGCGATTGGGGAGGCAGTACAGGAAGGCTGTTGAGGAGAAGCAGACGTTGGCTGATCAACTCACAGATACTATAGAGGCATATACACAGGTAGAAATGACAGGTGCGGGGACTGAACCGGGGACCTCAGGTGATGGAATCTGATGGGGGTGATAGTGGTACATCTGAGGTGTATCGACTTGCCGTTCCTGAAGATTTGGATTTCACAGAGGAGGTGGAAACGCTACGGCTGAGCAACAGGCATCTCACTGTGGAGGTGAAGACACTTCGCGCGGAGATACTCAAAATGAAGGTACCGGGTGTGGGGTTCGAACTTGGGACCTCCTTACTGTGTACTGTTCAGCGAGATGCTTCGCGGGTGCAAGAGGCGCCGCAGTTGAGTATTGACCACAAGGATGGTGGCGTTGAGGAAATGCAAGAATTGCAAGATGCCCGAGTGAGGAGGTTGGAATATCAGAAGTCATCCCTTGAAACTGAGAGGGATCGGCTAAAGGAGGAAGTGCGGCAGATCTCTGAAATGTATGTTGAACTCTGGTAAGTTTGAAAATCTTCCCTGTGCGCAAAGATATGCTCGTGTGAAATATTCGCTGTGCGCTTTGATTAGGTCTGAAGGGACTTCCTCGAACGACGGGTTGAGGGAGGAGGTAGTTCGACTGAAGGAGGAGAACGAGTCGCTGCGGTCACGAATACGGGGATTGATTAAACCGAGGGAAGATGTTGAATCAGAACCTGAGAGCTTGGCGGAAGGTATCTAAAATCTTCGCTGTGCGCAATATGATACGTCGTTCACTATGGGCATGCTTTACTTTCCGTAGTTGAAGTGTGGAGTTGAGTCGCGAGGGGGATCCTTTTTTTCCTGACTCTGGAGTTCGGGTGGGATTCTGGAAGGATGATGGGTCAATCGATGCTCCTCATCTGCTGTTGTGATAGTTTCCTGTTTTTGTGGGGTGGAAACTGGTCGATTTGGGGGGGAGGGGTCCATTCCACTGTTCTACTATATGATGGTTATAATTGATCGAAGCTGCCTCAGGTGTGGTATTAAATGATAAATTGTGGTTTGGGTTATCTGTGCTGGAACTATCTAGGGCGTAGTCCTCCAGTGTGGGGAAATATTCACATATGTTGGTGATAATATGAAAATTCTGACGGAATTTTGAGAAGCTCTTGTTGGTTTTTGAATATTTTTGCTGGAAATCGTGTGCAAACTCCTACAATCAGCGAGGAAACTCCTGAGCTGAGCTGAGCAAAGCGAACATATATTCCTCCAACATTATAGTCCCCATCCTCCTTGATGTCTTCCTCCTCACTCTTAACGAAGTGTGGTCAACACCGGAGGATGATGGCCATCCGTACAATATCCTCGGCAGTTCATCGACACCTTTGCCCTTGGTCGTCATCATCATCATACTCCCCCTCTACGTCCATCTTTCACCCTCTCACTAAATCAAGTGAGGAAGTTTGCATCAACAACAACATTCATCGTTTACTACCATGTTCAGATTCACCGTCTTACTGCCGCTACGGAGGAGCGGCGATGGCGGTTGCTCTACTGGTCGGTTCTGCTCTAACTCCGTGTGACTCTGGCACTTTCTGTGAGGAATCGGCTGTAGAGGGTGTCGAGGGGAAATGGCATCCCCATTTTGGCGAGCCTGTTGACGGTTTAAAGACCTATAAGATTGCTCAGGTGAGGTGCCCAATGGATGACCAAAGAATATTCGAAGTCTCTTCAGCGGAGTTCAGGAGCTCACACACGGAGTAGAGTACATAGAAGTGTAAAAAAACTGATAAGAATTCCGCGAAATTTCCTCCCAGAAATCTCACTTCATCACGACACCTGTAGTTGATCATGTGAATATTTTCCCACACACTGAATGCCCCTGTTCAGGTTGCTGAACACAACAAGGAGGGCTCCACTGTATGGGTTACGTTCAAGCAAGGCGTATATGATATTACGGAATTCGTCGCAAAACACCCCGGAGGAAAAGATAAAATTCTCATGGCCGCGGGTCGGTCAGTTTCGGGTCGCTGCGATTTTTGCAATTGTTGTTTATTTCAGGTGGAGCTGTAGACGAATTTTGGCGACTATATAGGCAGCATTTACAACTGCCGGAAATCAGCTTTATGCTGGAGGAGATGAGAATAGGTGAACGGCGGCGTTCTGATTGTCTACCAGCGATGTTGGAAAATATGCACATGGTCAAGTTCATGTGTAGGTGACAGTCGTATAAAAGTTGAGGAAATTCTCGTTGGTTTCTGTACACTTTGTACACCCGAATTTGTATGTAAACTGCTATAATTAGCGAGGAGACTTTTGAACTCAGCTAAGGAAAGCGATTACATATACTCCAACACTGTCCGCTACGGCTCAAAATGGTCGTCGTTTCAGGCAATCTTGATCCAGAGGAGTATGCCCAAGCTAATCTTGAGTCAGTGAAGAGTGGGGACGACCCTTATCGGTTTGAGCCGGACCATCGGCATCCTGTGAGTCCTTCTGGGGCTTGGTGTTGTTACTGTTCTGGATAGGCACTTCAATTTCGAACCCGACATCCTTGTAACGCCGAGGCGCCTCTTGAGCTACTCGCGGATTCATTCGAGACCCCGAATGCCCTTTTTTTCGTGCGGAATCATTTTCCTGTTCCTCCACCACCGGAGAGGCCGGTGGTACGGTTCGAGGGCGTCGGATTGAAAACAGCAGTTGAACTTACTGTTGAGGATTTGAAGAGGAAGTTCCCTCAACATAGTGTCAATGCAGTGATTCAGTGCGCTGGAAATCGAAGATCTGAATTCAACCGAAAACTCGAGGGAAAACCTCCGGTGAAAGGCGAGACGAAATATTCTCGATCAAAATAGATTTGACTTGTTCGTGTGCGGCAGGTCTGGGGTGGAATCCTGGAGCAATTTCTAACGCCATCTGGACCGGCCCACGGTTGAGGGAAGTATTACAGTACGTTTATGGTGATATGGGAGTACCGGATGAGGTCACCACTGATGGCCATGTCCAGTTTTGGGGAAGAGATGGTGATGGTCAACACAATTATGGAGCAAGTGTGCCGGCCCCTAAAGTAGCATTCTAGTTGGTTCGTGAGTAGATGGGTATTTCTGTCGTTGGTGAAGGTATTTAGTGATAATGGTGATGTTATATTGGCTCTTGAGATGAATGGCGAGCCGCTGCCTATCGATCATGGCTGGCCTGTTAGAGTTCTTGTGCCGGGGTCGGCTGGAGCCAGGTGCCCTCGCTGGGATTCGAACCTGGGTGGGGAGGATGTTCGATGGTCAGGAATGTCAAGTGGTTGTCTAGAGTGTGTTTGGAGTTGGAGGAGAGTCCATCGTTCTGGCAGAAGAATGATTATAAATTTTTACAAGTGAGCTTTGTGTGCATCCCTGATGTAATTTCGTGGCGCGCGAAATTTGATCTGCGTAGGAACACAGTGAGGACAATGCGGAAGATGCGGAGGCCCTGCAAGTGATGCCTGTGACGAGCGCCATATGCCATCCAGTCGGAGGAGCGACCGTCCCGTTAGATGATCAGAACGAGTTTGTATGCAAAGGGTGAGGTCGCGGGTTCGAACCCCGGTAACGGCATTTTAACTCGCTTTATGTACGCTTATTCTGGTGGTGGGCGGCGAGTCAAAGAGGTTGACGTATCAATCGATGGAGGAAAGACCTGGAGTCAAGCGATGATGGAGGGGCATCCTGAAGTGAGACATGAGTGAGATCCAAGAGGTCCCTGGTTCTATCCTAGCACTGGACGTTTTAGCCGCAATTGGTCGTGGGTACTTTGGTCCGCGGTGATTTCCATACCACCTGGTCTCATCAACGTTGGAACACCAGAAGAGGAGGAAGAGGTTGAAGTGAGATCGAGTCTTCAGGAAGGCGTGGTAACGGTTTTAACAGATAATCGTTCGGGCTTTCGATGATGCTAACAATACTCAACCGGAGAGGTCCGCGACTATCTGGAATGTCCGAGGCTTGGTCAACAACTCGTGGCATAAGGTGAAGGTTAGAGTCAGTCGGGAAATGTGAACATTTTGGTCCTGAAACGAGGGCCCGTTGGGGGCGCCAATGTGCCCCCCCAACTTTCACTTATTGAACTTTTTTATATTTTTCATTTCGAAGTTCAGTGGTGGTAATAGAGTTGAGCATGCTCACCTTTGCTAGTAGTACACAAGTGTAGTTATTGTTATCTATTCCAGTTTCCATATTGCTGGCTTTGCGTAGTACCATATCAGAGAGGCTCGTCAGAGCTCAGATGGGCGTGTTTGGAATTTAAGAAGTATATGGGGTTGATTCGAGGGTACGGGAGAGACTCCTTGAACTCTGTTGAAAGAGGAGCATTCGGTTGTTGTTGTGGTGGGCAGGGGGACAGAGTCTGCACATGGTCAACCACATATGTTGGTGACAAAATGAGAATTCTGAGGAAATTTTGATAAATTCTCATTGAGTCCTGTTTATCTCTACACTGATTCGGATGTTAACGTGTATATTCAGTGAGGAAACTGTCAAGCATAGCTGAGGAAGGCGATTACATATTTTTCACCACTGGACAGGGTTCCCTAACGTGCTGGTGACCTTTTGCCCGGCTTGTATCACACAGACAGTATGGCAAACGTCGTGTGCTAGCAGTCAGTAGATGATGGTTCAAGTAGTTGATTCGGCAGCCGAAGTATTGCATTGTATGTTCCGGGATCCCTCACACTGAACGGCATTATCAAGGCCAGTCACTTCCCGTATTCTCTATAGGGGTCCTTTCCTCTTGCTGCGGTTGAAAGCAGCTGAGTCAAGGTGCTTGTTGTTGTTGATTCAACTGTTCGACTTCCTCTACCGCAATCATCATTAGGAGCCATATAGGATGAGGTGGATCGAATTGTAGAGAGCAACAGACGATTTGATAGATGTTTGGTATCATAAAAAGCCATTCAGAAGGTGGCAACTCCGAGTTCAATGTGTCCCATGTGGTGGGCTCGACGGCTCACTTACGAAGCATGGTTGATTTTGGTGAGAGATCATATCTGTCATGTTCCACAGGAGGATGGGAAAGTTGTGGTATGATCGAAAGCATTTCGACAGATTCCCGTGGTAGGACTCGCCGTTCTAGGATGTGGGCTGCTTCCTGAAAGCGGCTAGTCAATCTGCAAATGGTACGAGTGGGCAGGGGGTTTACGAGGATTCGCAATCTTCCGAGGATTAGTCCTCCGAGTTCCCCTCTTGGTCGTGTACTCGGGAGGACATTGAGTTCTACACGAGATGGTTGAGATTTGGTAAGGAATAAACACAGCAGGGCATAGAAGCCGTAAAAGCATGCACTAGCCGATCAACTGTAGAGTTGAGTATCTAGTGGTTTCCTATGGTTAGTTTTGCACGCCCTCTGCAGTAGCGGTCGGTGGTTTTGTAAGATCCAATATGCCAATGCCAATCTCCCGTCGGTATATAGACATCGCTGTTAATCTCACAGATGGAATGTTCAAGGGAGTGTACCACGGTGGCAGCCAAAAGCATAAACCAGATTATGCAGCTGTGGTACGCGAATGAACTGCAGAAGAAGTGGCAGACTCGTTCGGCCCATGTTTAGGTGAGTAGAGCCTTCCAGGGTGGTTGCAAGAAGTTGTTGCTATGTGGTGGCAGCTTGAATGACTCGATACAAGCTGTTGAACTGTGCAAGGAACTTGATCCTGACGGAGGCAAATTGTGAGTTGGGAAAGTCGACATGTCGTTTCACCGCTTCAGTTTGCTGTCAGATTCTGCACAGTTGGGGTTCATCCCACGAGAGTTGGAGAGTTTGAAAATGAGGGCACCTCGGCCGAAGCACATTTTGGAGCACTTCGGAAGCTAATAGCCGCCAACCTGGACCGAGTCGCTGCTATTGGAGAGATGGGACTGGACAAGGAGAGGACTGAGTTTTGTGACTATGGGACGCAGTTGAAGTACACAACTACATTTTATAAAGTTGATATCCCTGTTGGAGTTGACTCGAAATTTTGCTTGTATAGGAATTCTCTATGAGGCAATTATTGGCGATCACCTATAGCGAACCAAGGTCGCCGCCGTCACTTGCTCGGTTACAGGTATTTCGAGCTACAATTGCGGCTAGTTGAGGAGTTTCAGTTGCCAATGTTCCTACATATGAGAGCAGCTGGAGAGGACTTCTGTAGGACTGTATGAAGTTGATGATGATGATGCTCGGCTGTGTCGGAGAGAATTTATTGTCTTGTTTTTGGCAGATCGAATACTGAATGAGAACAAGAGCAAGTGGTGCGGCTCTGGCGGAGTGGCTCATAGTTTTACGGGGACACGTGAGGAGATGGAACTGATAACTTCGCTTGGATTGGGCATCGGTAAGGCCAATCGACAGTCCCCGTTACGTATGAGCGTGAGAATTGCATTGAGTAGATGTTGTTGAATTGGGTTGGTGTTACGGTATGCTGATGATAATTGTGATCTTTTTTTCGTATCGTTGAATGAGGCGAGTTTCTGGATCAGGACTTTTTCAGTTCCAGGCCCAAATTTTGGTGATGTGACTTTCAGGGTTCTCGTGATGTTATACTAGAATCCCTGTTATTTAGCTCGCGCTAGCTGAATATTCGCTCGTGTTGGACATTGATCTCTCCGGCTTAGGTCTCAATGGCTGTAGTTTAAGGGCAGCGGAGAGCTTGCAAGCTGTGGTTCCCTTCATACCAATCGATAAGCTTATGTTCGAAACTGATGCTCCGTAAGTAGTGGTGACAGTGTCACGATGATATTGGTCTGTGTAGGTATTGTGACATTCGACAGTCACATGCTGGTTATAAGTATTTGAATAGTAAGGGTGACTGGTGGTACCATGGTGACACTGTGAAGAAGCCTGAGAAGTGGGAGGACGGAAAAATGGTAAAGTCCTTTTTTCAGCCAAGTCTCCCACTGAGATGCGCTTCAGGTGAAGAGCCGTAACGAGCCATGCTTGGTTGGGCAGGTTGCTGCAATTGTGGCCTCGGTCCATCCAGCTGGTGATGGAGTTGTTGAAGCTGCTCACAACAATACTCTACGTGTGTTTACCAAAATGCAAAACTGATGATCAGAGAGCCTCTGTGTTGGGATGTAATCCACAATGAATCTTTCATCTTAGCCCATAGATTCGAGGCTCCGTGGCAATATCGTTTGCCGTGGTCTACTTCTGCTCATGTCACTCCCCGACGATCCCTTCACGTCATGGTAGAGAAGACTGTCATCATAGACCCGCTGTTGGCAGCCTTGATGACAAGCCCTGGTCTTACTTACCCGGCCGCTCTCGAGATAGTGATAGCCCCCGGCGATGAAGTGAATGATTATGAGGGTCTGGGATCTGTACGCCAATACCAAGAACGCGGCCGAGGTCAGGAAGAGCGCCGCTTCCATCCACGGTGCCATCGAGGGCGTGATAGACCAGCACCCCGACTTGGCTGTCACTGTCGGTGATTCGTTGCTCGACGGGGCGGCGCGATTCGACTTAATCGAACTGCAATCTGTGAATAGAGAAGCTTGCTATGGTGAGTTATGGTGCATCTGCTTCGCTCCGCTGATTATTCTCATCATTGTTCAGCCTCCTATATACCAATGAATTGCGTAATAATCTCGCGAGGCATGCTGATTCGTGAATTCGTATTTAATCCCCTGATCGTTCTCGAGTCCCAACGAGACCTTCTTTTGGGCCGCTCTCGAATCCTCCAGCAGTCCTCGTCCTATTGAGGGTCCACCTGTATTGGTCAACTGTTACTCTCAAAGGCCCTACAAGCCTGTTTTATCAAGGTGAACACATCATCTAGGAGTTCACTCTGTGATGGTAGGGCCATTATGGACGAGGAATGAGTAGGGTCTCCCTTGCGGTTTCATGTGGGGCCATAGCTGACGAATTGGGGACCAGTGGATGACTGGTGTGGGGATTGAACCAGGGTGACGGTTTCGAAACGGTCAGTCAGCGTGTTGTCCTGGCATAGTCCTACATGCCAATCGCGAGAGATCTCATTTCATGTTGCTTGGATACCTTTACGTGCGAGTTGTATGGTAAGAGGGCTTGCATGGTGTGAGTCCTGTTACCTTATCTGAGCTGCTGGTGGCCATCGAGTATCGGCCTGACTTTTGGTGAGCTCATCCTAGCAGGCCCCAATGTGACCAAGACCGGCTATGTTGAACTGACCGAAAGCGGAGGCGACTCAACACCAGGGCATGTTCGTCCGGAATGGTGAAGTACATGACCCTTACTTAAGGGGTCGATGGTTCTTCTGGACTGCCTCTACAGTGGGGCGGTGGGTTCTTTGGATGCTATGGGGTCGGATATTTGCCCGAGTGACACGCTAAAGTACACCATTGACCATACCACAGTACCATCATGTGGCTTATGTCACTGTGTGGCCAGCCAGCTCGACATTCGTGTGCTCTGAAATTTGAATGCTGCCAGCCGGGTCACACCCGAGAGGACCTCGTCAACTGGTTGAAGCATTTCCAAAACGGCTTGAGAGAGATGCTTGTGGACCTTATGAGGCTTGTGTACCATCAACCGCGTTTGATTGACTATTTGTCGAACTGGATTCTGTTGTCTGCTTAGCGAGACCAATGGGCAGATTGAAGCTACTTCTTTTTCTCAGCAGGTGTGGTTCCTATTGTCTTGCGTTGTCATTGTAGTAGGGACATGGTCTCAGCCTTGTACTTGTCACTATGGCGGAATCACGTCGTGACTGTTCCCAGATGGTCGCTAAGTTCATCCACTACAGTGCAAGTATCCTGCTCATTCTAGTCGGCGCCTCCTACGCTATAACGTCCCTCTACTTCCTGTCTCAAAGTATTGGCCATCCGTTGGGGACTGGCATCGGCCTTGGCTTCGGTCTGACGGTCTGTGCCACCGCTGTTGCAGGGCTATTTGTGAACACCAAACGGCGAGTTTGGTATCTTCTACTACTCCTGCTCATGCAGGCCTTGGAGTATCTATGTTTTTTCACGCTGGCTGTGATCATGTCAATATTTACGCCATCACTGACTGTTATGGACCAGTACAGCCTAGTCCAGCTCAACTTTGTCGGTGGTCGTGAGGGCAGCTTTTACCGTGGTACTCGAACTGTCTTCCTCTACATGTACAAGCATGCTGGCTGCAGTGGTGGGGAGTGTACACTGCGTGGTGTAGTCGACTCCTGCACGGCAGTAGAATGCAGTTCTTCGAGGGACTTGTCCAAGTCCCTGAATGACCTCCTTGGGCGCCGCTTAATTGGTCCTGGGTATACCAGTTCGATGAGCCGTTGTATGGCCTCTGCTATCAACGAGGCTGATGTTACTGAGGCTACGGCTTCATCAGTGAGCGTCTGGTGTGGCTGCAGTACGGAGGTCTTTCGCTACATGCATTTGTGGTCCCCTTGGATCTTGGCTTCCCTCTGGCTGGCAGTCCTTCTCATTTTCCTGGTGGCGGCAGCTACTTTGAAGACCGTTTTTATGAAGAAGATTCGATGGAGAGCACATGTGATTCGAAGTGTCGGCCAGAGTGTTGGCCGTAGTGATGGAACTTCTATGGTGAACCCTGAGAGTATCGAATTTGTTAGACTGTAATCATGTGTATGTGTTGATCCTTTGTGTCCAGTCAAAATGAAGATGCAGTGATAACAACGATTCTTGTTAGTAGTAGTATAGGTCAAATCGAAGTAATACTACTACATGTAACCATACAGCCGATATTCGGCAAGAGTGATGCAAGTGAAAGCGTGTTGTCTTTTTCAATCCTAGGTGGGCGGAAGAACCATCAGACAGGCCCTCCTCTAGTACTCCATCGAACTCTCCAATGCTCGGTTAACAATCGTCAGCTTGAAGCACCTAGGGGCAACTGGCATCTGTGGTGTCCTTATGGCGATCTACATTATCGTCGCCTCTGACGTCGAGCTAGTCCATCGTGTGTCGGTCTTGCGGAGCCACTCACTCCTTCTACCTCGGCCTTCATGCACGAGAACAATGCGGGGGTGGACTGTACGATCCCGAAGGAGAGAGAAAGAAGAGTTTGGTGATGTCTCCAACAGAGCTTCGCTATTCACGCGTGACCGCACGACGATCCTCCTCACGCGTACGTATAAATCAGGCAGTGCGTACAGTGTCGCGACAGTATAGCTGTAGTTCTTCAGTGATTCCCTCGAAAAGAGTCAATTCGGACATTCGCCCTGCATTTGACCATGTTGTGCTCGTCCTCGTTGATAGTTATTGAAGCCTTGTCTATGGCAACAAGTATCGTCGCCTATCTCCTAGCGCGATCGGCTTTTGTTGGCATTCATGTCGTTTATCTGTATTGGTTGAACTTCATTTTCAACGACCCGTTCGGTGTTGGTGGGAATACTATGGATGCAAGAGAAATCCTCCCATTCGGGGAGTGTACACATTTTGACCCGAGGGCTTTCGTCGCGAACATCGGCTCATTTCTGATATTCTCGGTGCCGCATTCTCTGCTGGCCAGAACTGCAGTGAAAAAGCGCCTTGGTCTATACAACAAGCCATACGAGAGACCTTTGTTCGCCTTCATGAGCCCGATAACTTGGTTCCTTAGTATCCACACCTGGACTCCCTTTGACAACTGCGCTCGATTCGATATCACCAACATCAGCGCCGCTCAAGTCCTCGTGTTTGGTGGTATATTCCTTCTGGCTAACTTGTATTTACTTGGTCTCCTGTACACTCTGCCAGATCATATCCTTGGGACCAGTCATTATAAGTATTGCGAGGGTGAAAAGCATGCTCATAAGCTGCTGACGAACTTCCCTTACAATCTGGTTCGTCATCCATCGTCCTCGTCTTTCTTATGGATGTATTGGGCCCTCCCAGCGTACACTGGTAACCATCTTCAGCTCGCTGCGTTATGGACCGTCTACATTATACTGGCAACGCTGTTATTCGAAGAGGGTGGCCTTAGGGGACCCACGGGGGAGTTTGGTGAAGCTTATGAAGAATACGCTAGTAAGGTGAATGCCTTCACCCCGAGCAAGTATTCTATCGCCACTATTTTCGGTTGTCCGATGGGGATTAAAGCCAACGGCAAAAGCGCGTAGAGAGATATGAACGGAGAAGTTATAAACATTTTTTGAGTTGAATTGGGTGGTTTATCTGCTGGTACTTCTTGACAACCCGATGAGTCGATTTATAGTATGCTTATTATTGAAGTCGTTGCCACATCGTGTCATTCTTAGCCTTCCTGTGGCCGCTCTTGCGTTGATAGTATGGAGGTATTTTGGTCACTCTAATTGGGTTTTCCAATGTATAAGTTGACTGGTGTTGAAGTCTCATGACGGGATAGTTCTGTGTAGGGTAATACTCCCCGCGGTAAATTATTAAATACATGCTCATGGCGTGCACAGAATTACCTCTGACTTTGTAGTGACAGCGACCCCTTCGACTCCTCTGAACGCCGTCAACCCAATTCTTGCACGCATGCGCAAGCAGTAAAAAGTTTGGGGCGAGCGAGAAATGCTTCGAAGTATTCGTGTAGGGGGCACTGTTGGGAAAGACTATTTGTCCGTAGTGGCATTGCATTAGAAATGGGCGGGAGACGTCTCCTTCACGGCAACTACTTCACCCGTTATCTCTTCGGTTCCCTCGCGGTTATATGGATCGCTGAGTATGCTGCTGCCTGCCAATACGGGGTATTACACGAAGTCTGCACATCGAACATGCCTCGTCCTAACCTACTTTGTATCTTTCTCGCTAAACCTTTAGATACCGCGCCATCGCAACCCCAATTGGATGTGGTCCTGGTGGCTCGAGAAGCAGAACCAGATAAAGAACGTGAGTCGTCATCACTATCATCGACCAGATCCTCTATTCCCATACTAGGGTGAGATCCCCGCCAACACTCCGGGTTATGCCATGGTCAAGTGGAATAACGAGGCCGAACAGAGGTGGCTTAAGACCCTCAATGTGGAGGCCATGAATGAGGAGTAGCATACGCTATTGTCAGTCGTGGACACTCTTGGACTTTAGGTTCGCGAGGCGTCGGGAGGCATATTATAAAGGGCATGGTCATGGTCACCAAGGACACTAATATGTCTATTTTTGCTCATTGTTATCACATCCGTACGCTAGGGCGTCGGGATAGGACCATCACTTGATATGGACATTTTGATGTGGTACATGTTGCGCTGTAGTCCAGGAGGGACACGACACAATAGCAATTATGACCCAACGTTGATTTTTCTCTGAAGTGGGCCACTTGTTCTGGCTGGTCAACGCTGCTTGGGCCAACTATCAATGACTCAACTAACCTCGGAGCTAACACTGAAGTGGATCGTTTCCTGAATCGCCATACACTGTCCCCACTAAATTGAATTTCTTATTGATCTATATGAGGCATTGTACTGATCTCGAAGGGCTCACCATGATTAGTTATGGCTTAGAGAAGTTCAACATGGATCGGTGATGAATCAATACTGTCAATAGTGTCATCACCTACTGGCTAAGATGCCCACACGTCCAGGATGGATCGAAAATAACCACGGACGAGAAGTATCGCTGAGGGGACCCCAACGGGGGGAATTGCCATTACTATCCTCAATCGTGTGGCTTCTAAAGGAGCTCCCTGTTGATAGTAATTGTTTTACATGTCGAAGTTGCCAAAGCTTCCCCAAGGGCAAAACGTCTACGTCTACTACGGTTCTGCAAGCGGACGGTCAGAGGAAGCGGCGTTCGATCTGTGGCGAGAACTGAAGTCCCTGAAGTACCCCACAGTCCAGTTTAGTGGTCCACAGGCGTTGGATGCTGTATCGTTCGAGGAAATCTTCAATGGGGAGGATAAGACGGTATAGGAGCATCTTGCTGGTCATCAGCGCTGGAGCCTGTTGGTAGTAGGTCATATTCATAGTATCTACGACTGGCCAAGGGGACTGTCCTGAGAACATGTCGGTGTTCTGGAAGAAGCTTAAGGGCAGCATCGTGGGTAGAGGAGGCAGACGGTCAACTAATAGGCTTCCTGATTGTGCTGTTTTTGGTCTTGGTGATAGCAAGTAATAGGGCAGTGCTTATGGGGTTCGGATTAATGTTATGGAAATGCTCAAAGATCTCTCCTGGCTTGTTCTTGATGTTTTACCGGGGAATATCCCGAAAATAAGAGTAGTAAGGACTCGAATCTCGAGCCTGCTCATAGCTGGTAGCCACTTATTGTAGCCTATTGGCTCGGTGGATATAAATTTCATTTATAACGACTGTCGAGGGAGGCTCCGTAGTAGTATCGTTGTGGGAAGATCTACTAACATGGGGAAGTAGAGAATTGACAAGAAGGGGGTTATTTTGCGTGTGCCCCTCAAAGGGACCACGGCTCATTACTTTATCATCTCGACCTCCCTATAACCCAGCTCGGCGTTCTATTCGCCCATCTGCCAGAGGTGTCAATTCGAATGTATAGATACAAGTACTACAACGTGGTGTCCAGGAGGCTGTACGGCATGTTGAAGCGTCTGGGCTGCAGTATGGTCCATCGACTGGGCTGTGGTGATGACCAACACGACTTCGGCTATGAACAGGAGTTCGATCCGTGGTTGGCCGACCTCTTAGGAGGTAGTACTCCTCTCACCAACACCCTCCTTGTCGTACACAGTTCTTTTCAGTCGAGCCCGATGTCCAATCACGGAAGCGGCAGCCCCTTGAGAAGACTCTGTATGAGGTCCGGCCGTGGACTGAGGGTCAGCGTTTGGGCCGAAGTTCGACCGACCGACAGCACAAGTTGGCTACAGTTTTATGGCGGAAGTGTCTCACCCCTCGTCGCGAACCAAAAGAGGCTATTCACCTCCTACGTCTCTTCCTGCCAGCCGGGCATTGGGTCTACAAACCTGGAGATGTCTGCAAGGTCTGGCCCGAAGTCGACTTTGATATTGTGACAAAGTTCGTGGAGGACACTTTGGGACGGCAGTTGACCGACACTGTCGTGATAGAGCCTCGGTCCCAGTCTAAAGAGTTGGCCCAACGGTTGCCTTGTGGTCAGCCTCTAACTCTCGGGGATATCTTTTCTAAGTATTTGGATATTACTGCTATTCCAGGAAGGTACTTCTTCTCCATCATGGCCGAGTACGCAGACGAGGCTTTGAGGGAATACGAGGCCGGCATGGCCCTCCAGGAAGAGATTGAACTACTGCGGGACAAGTTGGTCGAGTTCGGTTCTCGTACACCAGATGGGAAGAATAAGCGCTTCGAGTACTGCGAGGCGGAGCAGATGTCGTACGCGGATGTCCTGTGGGATTTCCGTCGGATCAGCGTCCCTTTGGACCGGTTGTTGGAGTTGATACCACCGATAGCCCCTCGCAGCTATTCCCTGGCTAGCTGTCCAGACCTTCATGCCTTCTGGAGGGCCATGCCGTTTGGACCGGGGCCACGGCTCGGTGGTCTGGAGTTTGACTTGTGTGTCGGACGGGTCACGAGGACCACGCCCCTGTTGAGGGTAAAGAAGGGCCTGGCTAGCACGTATTTGACGAAACTTCAAAAAGGGGAGTCGGTGAGAATCGAACTCGCGCGGGGTCAGACTCTTGAGAATAGCGGCGTGGACGATCCCCGGACTCCGCTATTCCTGATGGCGGTTGGTACTGGTGTAGCGCCTATCAGGGCCCTAGTCCAGAAGCGCCTCCTCCAGGTGTGGCATGCCCAGCGTTCGGATCGTCTTGGCCGTATCGATGTGGTCCTTGGTCACCGGCACCCTCACCAGGACTTCCTTTTTGGACAAGAATGGCAGACCATTGTTGACAGCTTTCCGGACCTCTTTAGAGTGGTCGCTGCCTGGAGCCGACCGGACGATCAAAATGTTGTCGATCTGGTCAAGTCTGATGATGCCAATAACAGTTATTGCTACTCTGATCTCAAAAGTGATCCCCTGCCAGAGCATTTGGTCGGCAGGAAAACTTGGATTCAGGACGTGTTGAAGGCGTGGGCGTTCGATTGGCCAGTGGTCCTCTCCCAAGGAAGTCGTACCAAAATGGTCTTGGGAGGCAAAAGCCATCCTATGCCGATGCAGGTGTGGCAGACCCTCAGCGAGCTGTCCCCGGGAGGAGAGGTGGATCTGGACAGGGCCCGCAAGCAAGGCCGCTACTTTACTGACACTTGGGCTTGAACTGTATATACCACTATCGTTGCATTCCTTGTAGTATTGCTATGTTGGACACTGTCATTGTTCCTTATTAGTTGCTGTCACTAGTCTCTGTCGTGTTGATATTAGTCTATGGGGAGAGGGCAGCATCAGCATGCTTTGAGGAATTCCAATGAAGCAAATCGTTTCGAGCACGTCAATGGCGTTCAGCAATGCTGAATCAGCATCCTTCTCATGGGTCGCTTTTCTGTCCCTGCTTTACTAAGGCTTGATAGTGGTACATTCCATAATACAATCCTCCCAGATTTCGCAGACGAAGGTCAGGCAGAGGACCATACGGACCGTGAAGGAATCTGGTATTCGTATTGGATTTTTGGGATTTGGTATGGGCTAACAGTGGGTCCTCCGTCAGGTCCAAGAGAGGGAAGTTCTACGGTCAAAAACCATCACGAGGAACATAAGCATAGTGTGATGACATTCATGATGCTAGTGCTTGTGACTAGGGAGGGGTTTGGTTGAGGAAGGAAAATACGATCCTTAGGATCGCCGAACTCCTTGTATGACGCCCTGTCGATCACTAGCAACATCGCTTTCATGACTCCCAATGTGGCCCGGGGCCATTGGCCATAACGTCCACGGCCAGTAGATATCACAGACGTTGAAACTCATATAGTAAGAGATGTGTAAGAGGCTGGTGAGGACGGATTTCTCAACGCGAAGCCTAATGACACATCGAAACTCTTGTAGGTGTGGCAATACAGTAACGGTTTCAGCTCCGAGTTATTCGACATTATTTCTCCCGTTTCCCCTCTGCCCACACGAATCGATAGCCTGCATTCCGCCAACATTACCAGCTCGTTACCAGTGAATACACGGGATCCTCCGGAAACTTGACAATATTGAAACCGCAAATGACAAGATAACTGTTCGAGAACTCTCAGTTTCTAAGTAGTGTCCTTCTGCCAGCACACGCAGCGTCAACTATCACTCGGAAAAGCCCCATCAGATTGGTACGCGCGTAAGGACCAGGAAAGACAGAAAGACGGTATAAGAATAGGACATTGTTCGTGTGGCCCAACTCAACAGCAAGACACGTTAAAAAGCATCGACCTACTACGGCTCGTAGATGATTCAATAGTAGCGAGCAACACATGCTCATGAGGAGGTGCTCCAAAAAGGACCGCCAACCTCTGTACGCTTTGTTCAAGCATCTCTCATTACTTCTTAACCATGTATCTGACATTAACCGAATGCGTCGCTTGTCTAGTGCAGGAGGGACTCACATTGCCGAGACGTAGATGAAAATGGCGACTGGCCAGAACATAGAATGGGTGTTGATCATAAGCTCAGCGAAAGGGGTTGCAGGGTCGTGTCCACCCCAGTCAGTCCTGGCCGGCCACGGGATGTCTGCTCGAGCAATTGAGGGGGATAATAACTAACACAGAGCATCTTATTGAGAGGGACTGATCATCGATGACTTACCGGATTCCTTCTTGGTCTTCCACTAGCTCTGGCAACCGCATTGGACATCAACGACGACACAGAAGTGATCCTGAGAAGTTGTTAAGATCGATCACCTAGAGAGGTTGAGGCTCACCTAGCCAGATCAGCAACTTCGGGAGGGGGCTGGGAGGCAGTCGGAGGAGGACTGAAAGTCATATCGAAGAACCGATCAGCTAAGGGAAGACATCACGATCCCGCGACGACCCGTATGCACAAGACAGCGGTGTGAGATACGTCGTACGGCCAACCCGACTAAGGTCATCAGGAGGTATCTTATCAGTGAAGGATGCCATACCGCTCGGAGTGTCTCGCAATCTAACCTGACTCTCTAGTCACAGGAATAGAAGTCGATGCCCCGGTGCGATCCAAATCAACTCAAGCCGGTTGGGACGTTCGGGCGATGCAATAAGGAGACATTCTCATAGAAATATGCACATCCCGAGCGGGCCAGAAACAGGCAGTAGGAATCCAACAAGTCGGCTCGCAAGTGATACGGGTCCACTCTTGCAATGTTCTGAATGGAGGCTAGTAGATGAAAACTACGAGAGCAACACAGTCCAAGGGCGGAATCTGCAAGAAAAGTGAACCAAACGACGAGCCCGGTCGATGATTCGTCACGCACGCATGCGCAGAACATGTGATTGCGAAGCTCACGCGTTGTGGTAAAACTATTTGCTCGGCCTATCGAGTCGAGAGAAGGAGGAGAACGGATCGTACAAAGTTGCCGACACCACACCTCACGAAGGATACTCAAAGGCAACAGACTTGCTGAGAGGTGTGTATAACGATCACAAAACAGATATAACATCACTTGCATCATTGGTCTAGTGGTAGAATACAACGTTGCCATCGTTGTGACCCGAGTTCGATTCTCGGATGATGCACTTTATTCCACAAAAGAAGGGACATAGTCCTACTGTTTGTATTAAACCCACGCATACGCCATATACCCCCAATCGATGACTACTACCACAGCGCCTAGCGACCTTCGAGCAAATACCAATAAGGCATAGACTACCGGAGCGAGCCTCATGCCTACATCCGGCATTCCACCCACTCGAAGGACAACAGCTACTCTATTCTCAGGATGAGTCAACAAATATACAGGAACGGTTGAGAACACACTCATCGAGAGTGAAACCATATTTAGAGACGTATTCGACCTCCACTTGATGGGTATAGAGACGACCACCGATGACTCGACTGCCAATGCTACGATCACTGAACTCACGAAGGTAATCGTCAGTAGCTAGGTAAGACTGCGCGACACACCCATCAACAGAGGTATCCACTGTTCGCCGTTGTAAACATACAGGTGACTAATCAAACGGCGCCGTATGGGCAGTAGGCATATCCAAGCACTAAAAACAGCTGAGGAAAAAACGACAGTGAGAAAAGGCACTAGTAATAATAACACGGCATAGAGATAATCAGAAGAAACACATGATAGTAGACACGGCAACTGCGACGAGAAAGAACTAGGTCAACTAGGCAGAAACGGATCCAACAGGGACGAGCAAGGGCGTGAAGATCATGCGAACAAGCGCTCACTTTTTGACCATGTACCTACAACAGGACAAGTACCAATAGGGATGAGCCGACGGCAGGAGGCCTACGCCGCAGAGAGGAATATGAAGATGGCTACGGGCCATACAGTAGAATGCGTGTTGATGATGAGCTCAGCAACTGGGCTGGCAGGGTCGTGTCCACCCCAGTCCGTCCTGGCCGGCCAAGGGATGTCCGCTCGACTCACTCTCTCAGGTAGTAGTAACTGACATGGAAGTGGACAACGAATCCAGCGATAGTAAACCCACAGCCGACTTCACTGATCGTCCTCTTGCCCTCGACACAACGTTGGACCAAAGGGTAGACAACGAAGTGATTCTGGAATAGAACTATAGCAGAGGGAGATCTTCATAAGACTAACCTGGTCAGGTCTTCTACTCGACGTTGTGTACCATCCTCTGGGAAGAACATCGGCATACAAGAGAGAATCACAACTACCACAAGGGAGGGCCGACAAGATCACCAAGCACTACATATCATATGCCAATCGTCAGCGACCTATACAGCTCACACTTTACATACTAATAAAATATGCGATGAATGAATTACACGAGTGTCTAGGCGATGCTTTGACCATAAACTATGAAGAGGTACATATGTAGTAGACGAGGAGCAAACGGTAACTCGACAAAGAGTGTATGGTATTGGGAGAATTACTGCATGGGAGTCGTCACGCCTGGTCCGTTACGTCGGTTGCCCACCCAGCCTTAACGTAATTGTAGAAGTCGGAACGGCTCAAATTGTAACTGACCATTACAATGAGGGAACTCTACTGAGGAGAAGAGGCGAAACCACAAGCATGGATTCGGAAGAGCACTCCCAGTAGGAGCTTCTTCGAGACGCTTACTCCCTGTCCCTATCGTAGAAATTCACCTCGCCGGTGAGCAAAGACCGATGGTGAATTTCTCGGTTGGGCCGAATTGCTATCTCGGGGACAGGTGGAGGTGGCTGTAGATCAGAAGTCAGATCTAAAACCCTGCTATACCGTGACTCCCTCGTGAATCCAATCATGTACCTGATGACCAGAATCGATCGCGGTGGTGAGGAGAAGCACTAGTGGAACTTACTCTTCTAAGAGGTCTGAGTACTTATAGACAAACTTCCGTTCAGCCGGGGAAAGGCGTCGACCTGCAATAGTATCGCCTGCCGACTTCACCCCAGACGACCCATCCTCTCCACCATCAGTAACCTGAAGACAACAACAACGAATCTAACGATAACCACTTTGATACATAAATACGTCCATATGTATACCCTGTACGAGCATAGTAGTGGCCATGACTACTCCCTCACTGTTCGCGATAGTGATAGTTGGATAACCTCACCGAAATTCAATTCTTCTCCTGTTTTCAACGGTAGTAGTCGCTACGATACATGATAATTTTACGTCATAATGCACATATACTCTACTTCACAATAGTAATGCTACGATAATGCAACCTATCAACACGGTCTTCTGTTTCGATGGATTTATCAATTGAAACATAAGGCACAGAGTCGATAGTACTGGTCGAGGACCTATGAGGTCAGCCAACACATAGGCCGAGCCAGCTTGCCATCGAAGACACATGAGCACATCTAGTCGATATTGGAGGTAGGCCAAAACGCCTGAGGGCAATGAGGATATGAGTTGGCCAGAAGGAGGGCGTACATTGTCGATTCCGAAGAATGGCGTCCAAGTAGACGACAGGGCTCAAGGATGCTCTCTTCTTCGTCTTGTTGCTACCACCAAAATCATCATCGTCATTGGCCGGCAGTCGGCTGGCCACGTGTTGTGCAAGTAGAAGCCTCTGGAACAGGTCACCTGAATGAGAGCGAATACAGGGGTCCATGATTCGGGTTAGGGTACCCATTTCCTTCACAACCGAGCGAATCTTCTGGGCATCGTAATTAGGCAACCACTCGGACTCTCTGGCGCTCCGTACCAAACTGACAGCGTTGGCAGTGAGGCCACCGAGAGACGAGGACGATGGAGCTTGCTGAGGTGGGCTCATGGGGTGATGACCAATAACAACATTGCAAAAGGAATATTGAAGATGGGATGAATGGGTTCATTCCGGACCTACTTTGAATCTTTGATCGATATTCGAATCTTGCTCACACTGCATAAATTTCATACCTGTTGTTGAAGCCACGGCCCCCGACGGAATGAATCATCGTCTACTGCTTAGATTCAATTCAGTTCATGAGCATCACTCCCATCGACCTGCCCGCCCCAAGACGAACACTGACTGCGGAGGGACTTGCGTGCTGCTATCGTCTCAGTTGTTCGGAGAATTTCGTGGCGCGCGACATTTTTCAGAGTTCATGATCTCGAGAGACTCCAAAATTTGTCTCACAGATTCAGGATGGAGGCCAATTTTTCAAAGTTGATTTTTCTACTTTGTACAATGGCGACTACGAACAGCAGTAGTAGCGGCTCTCACGTAAACGCGTCGAGCCAGACGATACGGCGTATTCAAAGGGAAATCCTAGAGATTCAGCGCAACCCCAGCAGCAATTGGACTGCCTCTCCCAGTAATAACCATATTTCGCTAAGGCTTGCCTTTGACCATCGACTCTGCAGCTGCCGATAGCATCTTCGAGTGGCACTATACGTTCAAGGGACCGCCGGGGACTGAGTTCGAAGGTGGACGCTATCATGGCCGAATCGTTTTGCCCAGCAATTACCCGTTCGGACCGCCGGTCATCATGGTAAGCTGCTCGAATGCACCGGTGCATGAGTATCTTCGTTCAGTTATTAACCCCGAATGGTCGTTTTGAAGTTAATAAGAAAATATGTTTGTCGATCTCAAGTTATCATCCCGAGTTGTGGCAGCCCGCCTGGGGTATTCGAACCATTATGGAAGCTCTCAGGAGCTTTATGCCCACCCCTGGTGAATCTTCACTTCCTCACCGATTTTGAATCCTGCATCTGCGCACTATTCAGGTGAAGGAGCCATCGGCGCGTTGGATTGGCCGGCAGAGACTCGCCGACAGTTGGCCGAGGAAAGCCGAGCGTGGACGTGTAAAATGTGCGAGGTAGTAGCGGTTATCGATGGGTTGGAAGTCGGCGTTTATCTATCCTTCCTAGGCGTCCAATGAGGATCTCTTGCCGGGAGGTGACGACGATAAAGAGGATCTTCCCCGACAGGACAGTGATGATACTGAGGATGTGCCCAAACCTATGGCTTTCGTAGCCCTCAATAATGAGGAAGAGTTGCCAAGTGAGAAGCGCTGTTTTTACACTGCAAGATGAGGGTCAAGGTTGTTGCCTATAGGTAGCCCAAAGAAGGCAATCGACGACACACCCGAGATACCCACTCCCACTGGAAAGCAAACAGATTCTCCTGGCGGCAATGCAGATGAACAGAGCAGTGCGGCGGCGTTAGCCAGGCGTCCACCTAGGAAGATGTCGATGCTCATGCAGGTGGGGTCTTGCTCTGTTACAAGTGCCTTTCAGGGCTACTGAGGTATTTGTCGTATTCAGTTGCTGCAATTGCCAAGGAATTCGGAGGAATCTGGGTTGTTCCTGATCAACCTTGGAGTAATGCTGGTCCGCTGGGAGAATTGTCCCTAATGATTCTCTGCTCAGATATTAGCCGTCATAGGTTTCGCAATAGCCCTCATCGTCGACTGCTTCAGACATCCCCCAGAAGCGTTCATCGGCCCTAGCGGTCAATAGGGAATGCTCCTTGCCCAAGATGGACTCGCAGCCATCAGAGAACTGACCCCAGTTCTAGTCCCAGGGAGGGTATTTTATTCATGTACTATAGCATAGACCATTATCAGCTTTTGTGGAAGAGTAGATTCGCTTACTGTGGTGTGTTTTTCTACTCGCAGCCTCTTGTGTTCGACACATCCACCGTCTATTACCGGTAACTGTCTGGTAGTTGACGATGACGTGTCTTATACGTTTTTATCCACACTAGTGAGATCACCGATAGGAGGATATCCGTGTTGAGTTCAGCAAAGCGGGATGAGGTTCTCTGCAGCATTTTTGGGGTCCTGTCATTGTTGACCGATTTTTCTCCTTCAAATGACTGCGGGTGCTGCCTCCAACAAATCAGGCGTGGTGTCTGAAGCTCAGAGATGCAAGTTGATCCATGCGGAATATAATGCTTGCATGGCTAAGTGTAATGGTAACCCTTCGAGATGCAGTAAGCAGGAGCAGGCCTTAAGGCAGTGCGGAGAGAGGTGACATACGGTGGCGGTAGAGTGACGTTGGACGAGTACTCGTGTTAGTCTCGGCATCAACTATTGCATCCAGGAAGGCATCGATCTCATGCAGTGTGCCAAGTCCCCTACCCAAGATGGCTGTGCTAAGCAGTTCATCAAAATGAGGTATCACTCCCGTCACTGTCATAAACGAGGGGCTCTGTTGAATTCAGAGAGTGCAATCGTCCTAGCGGAGCGGAGCTGACTGTCTCCCAAGCCGGGGGCTATGCCATTGGCGGTACTGATTCTGCCAAATCTCGCTATTTGAGAGGCGCGGAGAAGCTGTTGGGTGGTAGACCACCTCAGAGGACTGCGGTAATCGCCTCGTAATCCTCGCGTATCCCATCGAGAGACTTCGACATTGTTAGGCACAGCTTTCGGCGGCCTGCGAGGCTTATGCCGAGGCCAATGGTATCGGCGAACAGAAGAATACTCGGTTCTAAGGTTAGTGTATCACTCTGATATCTATGCCAAATATAGGACGGTCCAGGCTGTGGTTGATATTGATATACGTTTCTAGCGTGTTGGAGATTGTGGTCATGTGTTATGAGTAATCACTAGGTGGTGGTTGGATTTGATCCCTCGTGGGTGAGACTGAGATGTTCATATTCGGAGGAGTGAAGGTTAGATTTGAATACGCGAGTATATTATTGGACTCGAACTCAAGCCTATAGATGAGAAGAATTGCGTTACGGACCGTTACGGCGCACTTTTGCGGTTACGCTTCAAGCTCCGTACCGAAAATTACGACGCCGTAATGGGTCTTCCGGAGGTGCGCAGGGAAAAACGGGGATTGATCATTCAGGTCGCCTAAATCTACTTATGCGAGGCCGCATCCCTAGACGAGACCGGCTCGGCAGTTCCAGGCCAGCCTGGGACGGACGGAATTTGCAAGGCGGACGAGTGGTAAATGCGAAACCAAGTGTTATTCTCTCAGCGGTTCGGTTGAATCCGAGTCACCAGAAACGAGTTTAAGAACAATGTGCGCTGTGGTGGAGTGCATTACAGCGAATGTTTCCGCCACAATTTCCAAAAAGGCAGTTCAGCATCAAGCGTAAGCCGTAAGGCCTTTTCGTAACCGTAGACTACTTACGTTACGCACACCGCAACGTAAACCGTAAGAAAACGTTACACTGCCCATCTATACTCGAGCCCCTGCGGAAGCGTTGTATTCCACCACTAGACCCAGGCTACAAGGAGAAGACGTGGGGAACACTCGAGTCATAAGGTTGGACTCTGGCATGAGGCGTGGAGCCATGCGCCCCTCATGCTCATTATGATTCATTCACTATGAACCCTTATTAATCGCCGTGGGTTACAGGTCATAATCATGCAAGCTTCACCTTTGAGGTACGCCAATTGTCCCTACTGATTCATTCTGCCAGAGAACCCTCCCATAGACTATTCTACGACCGAACGCTATCCGTATAGCTTTTCCCTTCATCGTCAATCCTTCTAATGTTTCCACGATCTTGCGGCGCAGGGCTCTATTCTCACATCCAAGTTCACTGTCTTAACAACCGTTCTATCACCGACTTGGACGGTACATGCGGATGTGATAGATTCCGATCCTCATTCCAACACTCAGAGTGAATATGACTGCTGACTTTCAACTGGCTTCTCGGGAATTCTACTTTTCTTTCAATTGAATATGCGCAACACAACTCCATGTAACATTGTAGTGGCATCAAAGGAGCCCTCCGTGAGGATAGGCAGGTAATCCACTTAGGAACATCAATGCTGAATTGCTCATGAATAGAGTCTTAAAGACCGACTAGATTTTGACCAGGGATGAGTCTGGCAACTTGTCATGTACGAGAATCACCTCATACCGCGCAGCTATCCGTCACTTTGAGACCGCGTTTGATCTCAGCTACTGGCACTCCGACCATCTGCACCATATCAGTCTCAGTCGCGCACGTGTCCATCCTTCTCAATTCACCATCGAAGGGTTTCTGAGAAGCGTCACTACCCATCTACTCGTAACAATAGCCATGCTATACATTTCGAAGTTTCCCGGAACGCGATATGAGATGAACTTTTCCTACTATCACTGATCGTTCTACTAGTTAGTATATTATACTACTAATAATCTACCAGTACTATCGAATACTAACTACACTGTGGAAAATCCGTATAGAAGTGGTTAACCTGCTCACGATGGCAAGGACAATTCAACACCCCCCTTAAGTCTTCGTGCCAAGTGGGCATGCATAGGTAATACCTCTGAGGCATCAACTGGGGCTGATTTCCTCACGATCCGTCTCCTTCTCATTAAGATGAAAAATCTCAGCGCCAACACACCGAGGAGCTGAGAGACACCATGCGACGATAAGCTGAAATTCGTGCGGTAATGGCAAAAGTCTACAGCCCACGAGAACGAGGCGCTACGGCGTGATTATTCTTATCGGACACGACGAATTCCGTGGAGGCCCCGAGTGAGCCAAGTTGGCTCCATTTGAAGGTCAATTTATGGCCTCACGAAGGAAAACATTGTCCACTTATACGATTCGAATATATGTTATCATTGTGAGCGTCACGCATCTCCACTCCTTACCAAATAGACAGCAATCTCTATGAGGAAGCATGAGAGGCCAACTGTATAGATAACTCCACTGTTGTTCACAATATTGGCTGCATCCTCCCATTGGCTAGGGAGCATCCCGCTACAAACGTACCTTAACAGAGCATATCCAATCATCACTTTCAGCCTCCGATATTCGATCATATCGAAAACTGTGTGAACGTCTCACGATTCCAGAAACGCCACAAGGGACAAACATTCTAAAGACACTCCCTTCTGTCTCACACATCAAAAAAACGTAAAGGGATCCCCCGAGGAGTCCATGGCTCTCCATGGCTCTACACTGTCCAAATTCGGAAGCTGCTATAGTGGTGACCCGACCGACCGTTAACAGTAAAACAACCTATGGTCCATTCCCGACGACCTACTCGGGATGGTTCATTGCGTCAATAACTTTGCCAGCTGTATCAAGGGTGCAGGAAGATATCACCCGATTGGCCAGAGAGATGTGCGAGAACATCTAGAGGAGAATTGGCGGCGCGATACATGGGGTATCAATTCGGCCTCTACCTGTACTATAGTCACTATTCGGAGGCCAATCATGGTCCATGCTACAGCTCCGTAAGCCAAGACCATCCATGATGAGGCGAAGACCAATCCGTAGTAAGGCAGCAGGGGTAAAAAGGGGCTTAATAATGATAGAAAGTTTGACCTGAAAAATGATGTGTGCCCGTGGGATCGAACTGGTGCCCTTTTTTGACTCACAAATCGGTCGAAGGGATCGACAATATAATCGACATTGTGATGAAAGTGAGATTTATCAATGGTGGGAAATATGTGAGGAAGATGAACCCTCTGACACGACGAGCGTAACTCCTCTCTACCATATCGATACCAATCCTGAGAGATAATCATACCAGCAACTCCCAGTTGATTAACAAGGGCTTCTACTACACCTCAACAAACTGCGAGGAGGAATAGCATTCGCTGTCATTCGACTTGAGACTAGGCTTCACAGGCATTAGAAAAGGAACGATTGAAGACAGGACTATGAACGACAATGGAATCCACCAAGAGAACTTAGTGTGTACAGGGACAAACGACGCAAATAGGTGATGGTTCGGAAATAAACTGCATCATCCGAGAATCGAACTCGGGTCACAACGATGGCAACGTTGTATTCTACCACTAGACCAATGATGCAACTGATGAGTAAGACGATATCAGCCCCGTGTCTACTCGAAGTGCCCATTCACTCTCTCTACATAACGTTGCGCAATTCAACTATGAACTTCATTCAGAAATAGTGAACAATCTTATCACAACAACCTTATCAGGGATGGAACGGAAAACAAGTCCTCGGAGAGCTGAAGAATAAACAAATCGGCAGGGGAAGCTTCTCTCGGATGAATGTTAGCGTCGCCCTAATGCCAGGGGAGCTGTTGGGGATTTTCCTCCAAGTGAACTGATAACTATCTACAATAGAAAGTGGGAGAACAGCAGCATACGGGTATCAGTTTCGTGAATGGTTATTATCATTGATCAAAAGAGCCATTATAGAGCTACAATTGATAAGGGAGACGCAGTCATCAGCGGACAACCGCACGGGTGTTACCATCTCGAAATCTCGAGGCTTCTTGTCGTTTCTCACACTGCGAGACCGCTGGGCAACCCTATTAAAAGGTGTCGAAGGAGGGGGACTCCCTTCCCGCGCTTCTAAATCGACATCACTGCAAGAGGTCGATCGTTTCATCGACCTTCATGGAATCTCTCGCTACCGTGCCTTCTGCCACAGCTCCATCAGTTGGGCGCATAAGACCCTGAGGCAGCGTATGCTTAGCATACCTTCTCCGCAAAATGCATTATCTTGGCGAATTTGTAGAACGAAGCTATGATACCCACGAGTTAATCTAAGACCATCCAAGACCGACTCTACCAATCAAAAACAACAAATATCATCTCACCGCAATACTCTCATTATGCTAGGTCTAATCAATTTTTTGCGAGCGATAAAATCATCTACTGTTGAAACGCTTGAGCATGCTCACATACTGCTAGCTTCGAATCGGACTCCTGAAACCGTTGCAGGAGGAGATGAGAGTGCAAGGTCCTTTATCGTAAAACTACTGATGATGGTTGGAGATACTGAAAATGAACGCCACTCTGTATCACTCACTTCGACTTGGAGACATGCCCCCTCGCATGATGATAAACACAACACATCAGTTGACATAGACCTCGAGAGACCTCATATCACCACCAAACCGGCGACGACAACAACAACGGCCATCTTAGACTTCATCAACATTGGTACAAAATATGAGGAGACTATGCATCGACAGCACATGCTCAGCTGTAGTATGAGAGAGAGAAGGACCATGTGGTCAATGCATAGTCATCACTAACATAGGTCAGCCATTCTAAGTATTTTCAAAAGCACCCGAGAACCGTCATCGTCCGAGCTACACTTGAATATTCTCCTCTTTATTCTTCGGGCTCGACACAGGTACACCAACAGCAACCTTATCCGTATCATCAGCCTCAGTGCCTCTAGCAACATACCCGCTAGTGATAACCTGAACATTAGTTTCACATGTGCGACTATCATACCACTCATTCCTCATATTACCGTAGCATTCACGCCTCCCATCGAACCAGTGGTCGAAATCCTGAGGCCATTCCTCAGCTTCGAATACCACATTAAAGCCAATGCCAACAACATCTGAAAATTAAACGTTCGAACCTCATACCACTCCTTTCCTAATTACCAGATGTAATACCACCACCGGTATGAAAAACGAGAGGTACATCACGAAAGTCAAGCCTTGATTATTCGCCCAGTGTTGGAACGTCGAATAGTCCAAAACCGAGTAGAATGAACATGCGTATCTTCAAGATCAGCAACTTCATCGTCGCGCACTACTTTACCCCTTACGTTGGATTGACAACGGCCGGGACTACCCTAAGCCCAGAGACTTCACACTCCTCTATAAGCGTCTCGCACCGTTTCACATAGTCCAACACCTGAACAACATTCCAATTAGTCATGAAGCTGCTGCACAAAAGGGACAAAAGCCGCCGACAGTTACCTGCCAAACTGAGAGGATCTGACACACTGCCAACGCACCGTTGAGAACAGCGTAAAGACCCATAAACGAACGACTGTTATTAGCGTAAGAATAATACAGAGCTGTGGGGGAGACAACCGTGATGGCCAACAGAACATAATACCTGGAAAAAAAACGACATACGAAAATCGTAAAATGCTTCGCTCCGCCGCCTTTGCACTTGCTACTCACCATATGTAGACAGGTACCGATACGAACCACACTGCGATGGCGAAGGCGATGCAAAAAACTATCGGTACGAGGGACAGGTAGAATGTGAGCCTTACTCTGAAGGCCAAACGGTCATCTGCAAGATGTATTCCAAGCCTGGCAAGACATGAGGATGATATCTCCATCGCAACGATGAGAGCTTACACCCTTTTAGGCTTGTATGCAACTCCTTGTACCGTAGGGAAGGATGACGGAGTAGCAGCAGTGACAGGGTTGATCTGGGGACTGCTAGTTGTTTGCATTTATCAGAGTTACTAACTGTCACAAGAAATAGTACCACAAGGCGAGCGCTGCTCAAACAGCTGCCGTGACACAATGATGCAGGGAGACAGATCACACAATATCACGTATTCTTGGATCACGCGTGCTACAACACAGCATAATAATCTCGAAAACCATCACCAACAATGACTGAATGTTGCATGGCTCCTATGCAACCTCCAAGGCAGCTCACTTACCCTCACGTTCTGCCTCGTACCCAATACGCGACAGGTTCATGAACAACACGTCGATATGAGATGATCCTCACCCACATGGGGACATCGTCGTGACGCCGCTAACCAGATGTTGCCGGTGACCTCTCAAAGCGGCGTCGAATTCTATCCTCGCACCTTCCTGCTCCCCATCCCCCACAAAGTTGATTGCTCGAAATCTCGCGGACCCGTAGTATCGCGGATAAAATGAATTCAGCATCTTTGGGCATCCAGAGTCAAGCCAATTTATAACGAGAATAATTACTCTCTCAGTAATACTTGCGACTATCCATCGGAAGACCCCGGGTCAAATCCCCAATGAGTCACATTGAACAATGCTTAAATTCACTTCACTTGTGTGGATCATTTCCATCAACTAGTTTGCCTTCTATCCACTTACTCACATCCCTGTCCTAAACCCTCCTTTTCCTCGTCGTGTTTCATATCACCAAGTCGGTGGAACCGCATGCAGCTGCACCGACCCTTCCTAGCATCTTACATAATCGATAATTCAAATCTTCGCTGTGCGCACCGAGCAGCGTATCTTCCCTCCAACTCGACATATCTCACAAGATACAAAGGATATGAACCACCTTAGATTCTTGACCACTTGCGGTCGCCACTTATTCATCATATGTTGGAAAAAATAAAAGAATGACGCTTTTCTTGCTTCGCTTCGCTAGAGAAAGGAAAACGACAAAAATAGTACATTCGGAATATGACGAGCCAGACAGCTGTCAACATGGTCTATAGATCAGCGGTCGCATCTACGTTCTCATAGTGCGCACGCATAAACAACAAAGAAAAACTTGCTCACGACCACCTCCACCACCACAACGACGATGACGAAGAGGAGGAGGAAGAGCGCAGCAAATATTCACCGACCATCAGTGATAACTCTCCACAACTACTACTTATCATATTTCTACCCAAGACTAGTACTATTTTACAAGCTGAAAAATCATCAGGGTATTTCCTCCGACGTGCCCCACACCCTCACCGACGAGGATGACTACGGCAATCGACTTGAGAAATAAAATCATCACAGAAAGTTGTCACAATAATCCATAATAATCACATCCAATATTAGAGGTGTTTAAGGTGAAGCAGCGAGCTATCCCCTTCCACGTGAGGGAATAGCTCTTCTGCCAGAATGTCAAATATAATGCGCGGTTCGTCAAAAGTGAGTCTATGATAGTCTTCAGGCGATAGATCATGATACCTTTCAGCATCCAAACGTACAACACAAGACGTAGTGAATTTGAGGACCTGACCAAAACAATATCTTAGCGGAGCGATGCAAAACTATCATCGCTATTACCTCAAATTCTGCTGAGGGGTTCGGAGGGCCCTCTAGTATAACTTGATACCGTAATGGTATGCCAGAAGTACTACTAGACGAGTCCATTGTACCCTCTTCCTCCGATATAAAAGGAACTGGCGGCGACATTAGCATCATCATCGGAGCGCTAGGTGGCAGGCCAGTGAAGCAGCATGGCGATGGGGGCGCGTGGATTCGAACAAACGTATTATTCGGTGCCCTATGATAAATACCGTTCAAGGTGAGCTCCAACACATAGTCAACCTAAAAATTAAGATTCAAATATCGCTTCGCTCCGCTAATATTATTACCATCTCATTTCTGCTTATACAATACTCACGTACGTCCACTTTCACGACACTGCAACCCGATACTTCAATTTTTTCCGTAACTCCGTCTTTAATTGAAATGATCTTAGCATCGAAAAAATGCTGCTTCGCTTCGCTAACTATCAACTCATCTTCTTCAACTTCCAACAACGTCAATGATTCCTCGTTGAATCGACTACCCGTATCTTCCGTATCAGCGCACAGCGAAGATTTTCCCACTCCCACTGCAGGCCAATTCTCCTTCAGAGTGGCCGGTATATTAGGCGAAGTCACAACAGCCGAAGTTTCTCCCAAACCCCCGACAACTTCTTCCGAACTTTCACTGAGTGATGGTAGGACTACCGGATTCGATATAGCTTCCGAAACAGACATTTTTGACAATCCGAAATAATAGGGAATTCCTGGAAAAAAACACATCCGGAAGAATTTAAAATGAACCCAACACTATAATCAATAAGTGATGAAACGCCGAGGCTCTCTAGTATAATGACGAGCTCCGTCACGCGCCACGAAATTCACCCATCACTTTCCACCTTTGTGGGAAATAAAACTTCGCTCCGCCTCCATATCAACCTTATGTAAAAAAGATATTTCTCGCGCGCTACTACAAGATTAGAAAAGATGCTTTTTCTCCACGACTTGTAATTGTCGCCAAACATACAAACCACCGACGACAACTACTATGATACCTGACAGAAAAATTGAGGAAATGCAAGATTTAACAAGATTGCAAGATGCTCCTTACAAAGCATAAAGAGCTTATTCGCTAAACTATGCGAACTGCTGATGGAATCTTCCAAATCATCACTTATCAGCGAACTGACGAAAATACACAAACATGCAACGCTTCGCTCCGCCTGTAGATATTACCGTCCATCATTACCATCAACCTTGGTTAACTGCTCTCTAACCTTCTCAACACGGTCCTGATAATGACGCACAGTGAAGATTTCATCCAACATACACAACCGATGATACACAAATGAAATAAAAAATAAAATAAAGTTATTCCCCTTAACAGTCTCAATCTCCCTAACGTGTAATTGCAAATTAATACACAAATAAAATCGCAATCCATCCAAGTTGTTCCTCGAATAAATCAAGTTGACGTGAACGTTTGTGTGGTGACCTCCTTTTACCACCATTACTGTGAGAACTATCACGCTTTCAGCCATCCCCTTAAACGAAATATACATATACGCGTCACGACCAACTCCATTCAGAGATTCCCTTTGTGTGATACCTTATGATCGCCGGATTCCCGCGTGAGCATCTCCTTTAACCAACCATCTGAATCTTCACACAGACAGTCCCCGAACTACAACATATCCTCAAATCTTCCTGTGCGCTGATAATAATAACAACAACAATAAAGATACTTCTCAGTAGCTTTGATTCCTTCCTCAATTGCTTCATTCGTGACTCCAAATCGATAACTTGATGAGTTATTTTACGTGAACGAAAATCGCAAATCCACAAACTAATCGCTACCATCGCTACTACTACTACTACTACTACTACTACTACTACCGAGCTGAGCATGGACCTTAGCCAGTTCTGGCTGGGTTGTCTGTATGTAGTTGAGGAGTATCTCAGTGACCTTCTGGAGAGCCAAAGTCTGTTGAAAGGTATCCTCACCAATGTCCTTCGTCAGTAGCTGACATCAACGAGAACAACTACAGCGCGGACGAGAACACCGATTTTTAAAACGTCGTATATCGATTCATATTGCTGATAGCGAGAGTTGGTCTTCGAACACCCGATATTGCATACTGTTCTAGTTGCGGCACGTTAGGCGCTATTGCCGCCTTTTATCTTATAGTGTACTAAAACTACATATGCCATGCCTCTGAAGTGAATCAAATCTTATATATGTTTCACTTGCTATTGTTTTTTCTCTATAATATCCTTATTGCTACTACTCATCGTAGCCGTTATAATTAGTCCCTATCGAATGAATAATTGTTAACTAACCAGCCTGGGACATCACCATTGATCAGTAACGACGAAAAACTAGAATTTGTTATTTCCATCTACATAACAACCTGCTATTGTTTTCTTAGTAACGTCATACGAGATCCCTTCGCAGGAACTTCTCTTTGAATAGAAAAATGTCACTCAGAGATATACGCTAATGCATAAGCCTTTAATACCAACAGTTCCCTCAGCCTACTTCTTGCCAATCGATCTTGCCACCATCAGAAAGCTCATCAACTACTTCCTGTGATAAGGTCTCTCCTGCTTTATGCATATCCATGTTGTACCTAAGTTCGAATATACATCTGATCCTATCAAGATCATCACACATATATTAATCAAGTGCATGCAGAAGTTATGGGGTAGGGAAGACTACTTACACATGCATATCGATGATAGACACCTTCTCAGTGGGGAGAGTTTGTCCACTCCACGACGTAAAGCCAATATAACCAGATGACCTAAAGATGATGATGATGTGGAGGAGGAGTGGTATGATACGCCCGACTTACGGCAATGATACACCTCTCTTTGTGGTGAGGTCACTCCAATGTCTATTCCCATCACGATAACGAACCATAATGAGATCCGGACGAACACGAATGCCAATCTAGGAGCGGAACTTTCTCTAATAAAAGATGAATATAATATACTACTCTAACAGGTGCACCATTGGCATGTAGGTTAACCCTAGCTGAGGAGGCACGATCTGGTATATCCCGGTCGAAGGATATCGTCTGGTCGTTCCTATTGGTGATTACCGAAACTGAGAAAAAAAAATTATTCAGATAGGGACGGTATCAATCACGATTTTCCGAAATGAGCTTACTTGCGCATTTTCCAAGCAAACTTTTCCCTCATTGTGACGTTTACTACCAAGTAAAATGATGATGGAAAATGTCAATACGAAGGTGAGCGATGATTGTACTTGCCAATTCGTAAGCAAATTCCAATGTATTTTTTTATGGTGGAGATAATTACGTCTAACGCTCTTAAAATATAGTATGTATTCTCTGCAACTTTCGTACACTTTAAAATTGTGTATATAATTTCCATCAGTTGTCGAACTAGAATAGATTTCCATTAATGGAGTTTCACCCGTTTTACGTGAAGTAGCGTAATTCTCTGTGAAAAACGCTATATTGGCGATATGCAGAAATCGTGAAGTATATTTTTCACTAGTGTTTTTCATATGAGTAGTTGATGCCGGAGGTTTACCTGTGTATTCATCTCCTGAGGCGCCTTTAGGAGTAAAAACGATACCAAAGCCATCGAAACGTGACTGAGAAAGACGCTTTACAACGCGGGAAGGAAAACAGAGAATTAAAGATCAGTGTGGAAGGGAAGAACATGCAAAGTGTGTTGTTTGGAACATGAAACCTGCGAGAAAACTTTGGAAAATTCTCATCGTTTTTTCTGTACACTCCTGCCCAAATTCGTATGAAAACTAGAGAGGAGTCTTCTGAGCTCAGCTGAGGAGAGCGAACATGAAAACCAACACTGTTGAAGATAAATTGAGAAATATATTTTTTCACGTTTTTACTCACCTTCTGGCCGAGAAGGGAATAATCAAGTGCGTTGAAGGCTGCCCTCCAATCTTTCTTATTGTCACCTTTTTGTAGTTCGTCACGAATCTTCGAAAATTCAGCAGTATAGTTCATCGTAGTAAACCTAAAGTAGTCGTCCAAACGATGCTGCTAGTAGTTCTCACCATAAAGCGAAACCCGAGTCGCGACTTCCAGATGGACCATCAGTTACCTGACGGGAAATGTACCCCAATCGTACATGATTCGTATCTTGCCATGTCGAACCTAAGATACTTACCGAGAGATCGAATAGGATTTCGAAGTCGGTGGTTTCTATAGGCATAGTGTGCATGAATATACCGTATCTTTGGGCGATACTAGGATTGAGTATAACATGATCATCCGTAGCGACTGTGGCACCGTTCATAAACCAATCACCTAATTTGATATTATATCTATTCCTTATCTATAATCTTACCAAGTGTGTTGGAATAGGTTAATGGGCTGACAAAGCTGTGCCTCATGAGTTCCATACGTCTACCCCAGTCTAAAAGTTGAAATTGAGGTGGTCAATGAGTTTACATCTCTTACGGTGTCGTCGGCTTCGGTGGTAGGGTATAGCATCATCCTCAGCAACGACACAAAACACCAGCAACCACGAGACGATGAAAAATAGTGCTGATCGACGAATCATTGAATATCCAAAGGCCCACTATGGTAAGATGCAAAGTAGGCCCGGGCGTTTCCGCGTCTCTCAACTCCAACCCTCCATCTTGCCACCAAAAATCTCATCGAAATAATTGTAAGTTTCGCTCGCCATTCTAATCGATTTGTCATTAGCGAGGTGCCCGAGCCGTCCAAAGGCCTCTTCACCGGTCCGGGCGTTCGATAAGACGTATCGATGTTTAGAAATATATTGGCATAGGCAGTTCCGTCAAGTGTACAGTAGTAGTGGAGGTAGTATACGTGACGATTCTACGAAGGAGTGGTATGATTATAAGGTTGGTAGAGTATGCTGTGATAGGTAGTTATAGGCTCTTCCTGTTGTTGTTGTTACCATGGGAAAAGTTCACGGATCGTTAGCTCGTGCCGGTAAGGTTAAGAATCAGACTCCTAAGGTCCCCAAGCAGGAGAAGAAGAAGGCTATCACTGGTATTGTTATTTCTGCGTCTCATACCACTCCTTTCCCTCATCGTCATTCTCTCAGGTCGTGCTCGTAAGCGCATGCAGTACAACCGTCGTTTCTCGGCTAAGGTGACCGGTGGTCCCAAGAGAGGCCCTAACTCGAACCAGAAGTAAACGAGTTGATTTACGAACTGTATCATCATCGTAATAGCTCGACTGCCTACTACTTCTAGTCAGTAGCTTGTTGGGTTGTTAAATCGTAAAGTGGCGGTGGAGTGGTATCAGTTAATATTATTATCTTCCGCTGTCTCGTAGTACCAGAAAGTACTGCGGCGGGGTGGTAGGGGGCTCAGGGGATAATCAGGATGGAGTAGAGCAACAAGACGAGTTTGATCATCACATATTGTTGTCATCATCCTTCGATGAGGAAGAGTTACGGTATCCATTACGGATGAGTGAAGGTGGAGGAGGATGGAGGTAGGCCTAGTGGTAGTAGTACTAGAAGGTCTGAGACTAATAGGCATCTATACAATGTGGAGTAGTGCCTCAACTTGAATTAGCCTCATCATGGTAAAAAGGTTGATATGACTTCTCAACGTTTACGAAGCGTTTTACAGTCTGCAAGCAAGTTATTGAGCTTGATAATATTATAACGACAACATTGGTTTGGTTCACATTGTGAATAGTTTTCTGAAACGACTTAGTCGGTATAAAGACCACCCATCGAAATGCCTGCCTTGTATAGTATTAGGGGTAATAGAACAGCTTTGGTTAGTGCCGTGTAATACGATTCCATAATCGTGTTGTATTATTACTACTCCTAATGGCATTTGTATGGTGAATAGCGAGCAGTAGTAGCAATGTGGTGGATCTTTTCTGGTCGTCCCTCCCCTTCACTTCAATATTCGTATGTTCATTTCAGCCGTATGGAGTCGGTGGACTCTTGTAATGGTGAAGTTGATGATACATCTCCCAATCGGATTGCCCAAAATGCTGATGAATATTTTGCGGGACGAGGAAGGGGGAAGAGGCGAAGTCGAAGTGGTAGTGGAGTGATGCTCTCTTCCTGTCCAGCCGAAGTCTTGACGGCGGTGGCGGGTGCTCAAATGGCGCCGCCACTGGGGATCGAACCTGCGTCTACTCCTCCCAAAGGTCAGCATCCTACCATCAGAGAC
>NW_003212432.1:0-984 GCF_000006405.1 Perkinsus marinus ATCC 50983 | reverse complement strand
GATTTCCCCTTGTCCGCTCCAGTTCTGAGCTGTTTGTTAAGTGCATGCAGAGCGCCGAAGCAGCCTGGATCAATTGAAGGTATCAAGCAAGGAGTCCACAAGTCACGTGAGCAACAAGTAGTCTCTGCTCGACTCCAACGATTAATCCAGGTTCCACATACCAAACCTCAGAGCCAGTCCTTTTCCCGAAGTTACGGACCTATTTTGCCGACTTCCCTTATCTACTTTGTCCTACGGACCAGAGGCTTCTAACCTTGGAGACCTGATGCGGTTATGGGTACGATCGAGAGTGCGAATAAATCTATCCCTCGGATTTTCAAGGGCCAGCGAGAACACTCCAGACACCCTGTTAGACAAGGTGCTATTCCAGTTCGAAAACCCTATCTCCAGATGATCTGATTCCAGGGTAAGTCGAACTGTTAAAAAGAAAAGACAACGCTTCCTGGGGTCCCCTATGGCGTGTCCGAGTTCACTTGTGTTGCCACATATTATCCACGTCTCGGCGCTGGAATACTAACCAGCTTCCCTTTCGAGAAACAGAGCCAAAGCTCCAATCCGATGGAATTTAACCTGTCTCTCAGGATCGGCTAACCCATGTCCAAGTGCTGTTCACATGGAACCCTTCCCCACTTCGGCCTTCAATGTTCTCTTATTGAATACTTGCTACTACCACCAAGATCTGCACTGGAAGCTGTTTCACTCAGACTCACGTCCAAGCTTCTTCACAACCCCCACGCCCTCCTACTCATTGTTGCCAATTATCTTGCAACAATGGCCCGGTATCGGTCACTCGCTTCAGCGCTATCCATTTTCGGGGCTAGTCGATTCGGCAGGTGAGTTGTTACACACTCCTTAGCGGATTTCGACTTCCATGACCACCGTCCTGCTGTTAAGATCGACCAACACCCTTTGTGGTATCTGATGAGCGAGCAGTTTAGCACCTTAACCGAGCGTTAGGTTCATCCCTCATCGCCAGTTCTGCTT
>NW_003214908.1:0-1790 GCF_000006405.1 Perkinsus marinus ATCC 50983 | reverse complement strand
TTCGCCACGTACAACTTCTCCTATCTGCCATTTGCAAGCGTTGTGGTAGAGTGCTGTTGGCGCCCGAGAAGAGGTCGGTGTGGTTGAACAGGACGAGGAAGGCCACTAAGGACGTGCAGCAACAAAAAGGAGTTTTTCGCAAGCTCGTCGACACTTGTAAAAAAGTGCGACAATGTCCCTACTGCGATGCCTATAATGGTGCTGTCAAGAAGGGTACTCGCGGGTATATGACGCTTGTCCATGAGCTCCCCAAGGACCAGGCTAAGGTAGAGTATCAACAGCAGTACTCAGATGCCGTCAGTAACAACCCCGAAATCGGCAATCACCTCAGCAAAGTGGCTTATGAGGACCTCACTCCCCTCCATCTGCTCCCGTTGCTGGCCAAGATGCCTCCTTCCGATCAAGAAATGCTAAAGTTACCGCCTCAGCCGGAGCGACTCGTTGTCACGCACGTGCCTGTTTCGCCGGTTTGCATTCGCCCTAGTGTTCAGATCGGTGATGCTGGTACTCAAGAAGACGATTTGTCGGTGCAGACGAGCGATATTGTGGCTACCAACAATAACATCAAAGCTACTCTATCTAGGGGAGGGACGTTGAAGCAAGTGGCCGAGCAGTGGCAGTGGTTATCAGCCCAAGTGGCGTTGATGATGAACTCGGAGGCGACTGGGTTGGCAGCTGCGGCTCCTACGACTAAGCCGATCAGAAGTATATGCTCTCGGTTGAAGGGAAAAGAGGGGCGTTTTCGAGGGAATCTTTCGGGAAAACGAGTGAATTTTTCCGGTCGAACTGTGATTAGTCCGGACCCGAATCTCGAAGTCACTGAGGTTATCATCCCACAGTACTCGGCGATGAAGTTGACGTTTCCCGAGGTTGTATGTCGCACCAATATCGACATGCTCAGAGATAGAGTCATTAGAGGCACGGAGGGCCATCCAGGAGCACACATTATTCGGCTTAAAAGTGGTGGTGTGAAGAACTTGGCCTTCATCAAGAAGCAAATCAGAGAGGAGTTGGCGGCGGACCTACAGTATGGCGATGTGGTTGAGAGGCACCTCCAAGATGGGGACGTGGTACTGTTCAATCGGCAGCCGAGTTTGCATAAAATGAGTATTATGGCTCACCGAGCTAAGGTGATGCCGTGGAGGACCTTCCGCTTCAACGAGTGTGTGTGCTCCCCATATAATGCGGATTTCGATGGCGATGAGATGAACGTGCATTTGCCGCAAACCCAGGAGGCTCGAGCGGAGGCGTTGGCGTTGATGGGAGTTCAGAACAACCTGATTACGTCGAAGAATGGAGAGCCGATAGTGGCGGCCACTCAGGACTTCCTCACATCAGCGTGGTTGTTAACCCAAAGGGACACCTTTCTTACTAAGGATAAGATAGCGAACATTGCTATGTAATATGGTGGACTTTTTGAAGGGGACTCTCTTGATCATATTACTGTATTGGAGTTTCACCTTAGTGATATGAAAAACACTAGTGAGAAACATATTTCACGACTACTGCATATCACCGCGAATATCGCGTTTTTCGCAGAGTTTTACGCCACTTCACGTAGAACGGGTGAAACTCCATTGAATTGATAGATATCCACTATATGCTAAAACTGTATAGAATATTTTTATTTTTATATGTTGGCTGTATATACAAATATGTTCATACCATCTTTTAGGTATTTTGGGAAGGCAGCGGAAACGCTGGAGTTGCCGCCTCCAACGGTATGCTGAGGTGTGTCGCTTTAGGTTTATCGTGCATTGGTAGATTATGAAACCTATTCAGCTGTGGAC
>NW_003216092.1:0-969 GCF_000006405.1 Perkinsus marinus ATCC 50983 | reverse complement strand
ACGCAATTATTGCACAAATGATGTGAGGAAAGGATTCGTAATGTTGCCGATTAAATTTTATGTTCCTCAGCATTTTTACGAGATTTGTATTAGAAGTTTCTCGGAGGGCCGAGACAATGTTCAGATGTTTTCGAACTACATAATATTCTACTGACTCTCTAAATCCTAATATGGCTCCCAAAACTGCCGCCGCCAGCAAGCCTGCTGCTGATAAGAAGCGTAGATCTTCCAGGAAGGAGACCTTCAACAGCTACATCTTCAAGGTGTTGAAGCAAGTGCATCCTAAGACCGGTATATCCAAGAAGAGCATGATGATCATGAACTCGCTGGTGAGCGACACCTTTGATCGTATAGTCTCGGAGGCCGGGCGTCTTTGTAAGTACAGTAACAAGGGAACTCTCTCTAGCCGGGAGATCCAAACTGCGATTCGCTTGGTCTTGCCGGGTGAGCTGGCCAAGCATGCCGTCAGTGAGGGCACTAAGGCTGTGACCAAGTTCACTTCCGCTTGAGGCTTCATGGTCACTGAAGTGCAGATTAGAGTTATCTAAGCTTCTGAATCCTTTCCAAGGCGTTTCTCAACGCCATCCTCCTCCTTGTCATAAAATGATATGCGATCACAATGGGTTTCTCTTTTTTACAGCATTTGTTTCAGAAATCGCATCTAGCGGTATCTTGGAAAATCGTGCCTGTCATGAACACGATTCCGACTCAGCTCTCACAATGACCGTCAAATCCGGTAAGAAATCTGCGGCTCATCCCAATTATTCGGTTATGATCAAGCAGGCCTTGACCACATGTAAGGGATTCCAGAAGATGAGCCGTCAGGCCGTTCTCAGCTTCATCAAGCAAAACTTCGGTGTCGAGAATAAGGCAGCTCTTAACAAGGCTCTTAAAACTCTCGTGGATGCTGGTACTGTCAGCCAAGCGAAGGCGTCATACAAACTGGCTGCTGGGTCAAGGGCTGCGGAC
>NW_003202441.1:0-1467 GCF_000006405.1 Perkinsus marinus ATCC 50983 | reverse complement strand
AGTGGTTCTCGCGAGGTGGCTACCTCGAGCATGCGAAGTGTGACACTCCCATTAAGCCAACTGATGGTATGATGAGCTGCTAAGTTCTCGAGACGAGGTTGTGTCTTAGGCAACCGCTTGGCGAACGGTGAGATGACGAATTCACTCGTTGAGTGGGAACCAGGATACCCCGGGTATCCTGGTAAGTCACAGTAGTTGCCAATGAGTGTTAGAGAAGCCTCACTCATAGGAATTGCGAAGCATGCTTTCCTTCGTATCAACACCAGCCTGTGTCGCCCGCTGCGTAGCATGTCCCCATGTGAGGCCAGGTCGATGCTGCGGCAGCATGGTAAGAATAGGCAGTTTCACCGTTACACTTTCTACAAAAGGCTTTGCTGCTGCCCTCGTACTGGTGGGCGTTGCTTGTGTAGGTTTCTGGTTCAACTCGCAGATTTTCCGAGGACGCCTCGGCCCGTTGCTCGATCTGGCAAATCGTAAAGAAGCTCTCCTCGAGAGAGAGAACGTGAACATGTACCATTACGATTACTATGCTGGTCAGTGTGACCCTTTGGTCATGTCGGTGGGGATATTCTTTGGTCATGCAGATGGTCTCACTCGGCCGTCTGATGTGATCGATGCCGATGGTGTTGACTATCGAGAGTATTTCGACACTCTTAGAGCTCACGTTACGTTTTTGGTAAAGGAAATGTTCCCAGAATATTCTGTTACCTACCAAGAAGGTCACGATAAGGTGAACTGCTGTCCACAGCACGAATGAGAGACTATCGTTTCAGGTGCGTTTCTTCAACGGAAGCTACCACACGCCCCTCCACGCGGATCATACTCTCCAGCATAGACTGGTTGGCTATGATACAGCAGACTGCACCTTGTTAACGGTCTGGGTGGCTTTATCGAAGATTAGGAATGGTCAGTCTGTGTCTAAATTGTTAACTTCGATTAGGGCGCACAGTGTGGGAAAATATGCACGTGGTCAACCACATATCTCGGTGACAAAATTCTGAGGGAATTTCGGGGAATTCTTATCGGTTTCCGTACACCTCTACCCCAACTCGTATATGAGCTCCTATGACAAGTGAGGAAACTGCTCAACTCAGCTTAGGAAAGGGATGATTTATTCCAACACTGGGGGCGCATTCGTGACATTCTCTGTTGTCTCACAGCTCGTGACGCACTATGCTTTTTCTTGCCGGACAGTGAGTCCGCCTGTTTGCAAGAAGGAACGATTGCTTGCATGGTCAACGTGGAGCCCGGCGCATGCGCTATGTTCCTCGAGACAACTCCTCACTTCTCTCCGAGAGAGGTGCCACTCTCCCCCCCCCCCTGGTTGTTAACGAATAGCATTTCCTCAGCAATGCTGGCGGAAGAATCCGAAGGGGTTCCGCGCATCAGTGGACATGCGTTTTGTCATCTCGCCGGCAACTAAACCCATATGTATCGGCTCTGAATCGAAGCATGAGTTATCATTGG
>NW_003206400.1:0-1282 GCF_000006405.1 Perkinsus marinus ATCC 50983 | reverse complement strand
TGTGATCAGGTGGTGTTTTTCATTGGTGAAGAGTGTCACTGGCTCGGAAGGATGTTTTCCATTACTGTGAAAAGTGTTCACTGGCTCGGAAGGACGTTTTCCATTACTGATAAAAATGTCTATCGGCCACGCAGGCAGGTGATCCGATGTATTCGTGATTCAGCCCAGATAGCTCAGTTGGGAGAGCGCCAGACTGAAGATCTGGAGGTCCTCAGTTCGATCCTGGGTCTGGGCATTATTGAGTTTAAGTTTTAGTCGGAATGAGTCTGTACTGATCCATTCCGCCCTAGGTCGAGCTAGCGAGAACACGAGTGAGCAAAGATAAATAAAGAGTGGTCGATGCAGGGCTCGAACCTGCGACCCTCGCGTTATTAGCACGATGCTCTAACCGACTGAGCTAAACGACCAAACTGTATATGGTAAAGGTATGAAACTCACGTGCGTCCCCACTCCCCCTGTCCAACGTTGCCAAAGTGGGCACGTGGCGCTAGACTCCGGTCCACGGTATATCCAACTTTGGGCAAGGGGATCAGGGGCCATTTGAGCGACCCTCACAAAGCATACGCATCTCTGAAAGCACGCGCGTGGGGGACTAGCTCAAATGGTAGAGCGCTCGCTTAGCAAGCGAGAGGCACCGGGATCGATGCCCGGGTTCTCCATTTTCTTTGACGTTGCTAACACGAGTAATTCGACTACATTACATCGTTGAAAGGTATCTGAAGTTTGAAGTGTAAGAAGTAAGGTACAATGATGGATCAGGTTGCACGAGGATTAAACGTCACCAATCATTGGCTAAAGTTACCTGTTTGTAGTTTGAAATTCCCTCGAATCGCGTGACTCGTCAGCATGGTGATAACTGGTTACACAACACCAAACAATTTCTAGGCAATCTATAAATGGGTATCTCCTCTCGAATCTTGTGTCACCAGTCACCAGAACACTGGTACAAGGAAATAACCGTGAACAAAGCAGACATCATCGAGCACGAATGCAAGGATACGGTGACATATAGAACCAATCTAGGGAGAACAAATAAGATCTCGTAGAGGGCCGCGAAAACGAGCCGTGGGGTGGTTGTCATGAGTTAGGCGGGGGATCGGAAAAGATCAAAAAAGAAATGATAAAGGTAAGTCGGTCAACTCCACTCTTGGACATTTACTGCCTTTCATGCGGCTTTGGCGCAGTAGGTAGCGCGTAGGTCTCATAATCCTAAGGTCGCGAGTTCGATCCTCGCAGGCCGCATTGTGAATCAGGTGGTGTTTTTCATTGGTGAAGAGTGTCA
>NW_003209444.1:0-2928 GCF_000006405.1 Perkinsus marinus ATCC 50983 | reverse complement strand
TACTGACATTGTTTTCGCCAAAGTGGCGGTCGAAAAGTCCTCACTAGCAAACTCGGTGCAACTAGGTACGGTCCCGTGGGGAACGCAAAATAAACTTTGGGCAATTCTTGGAAGCTATAGGGGAGGTGAGCGTCGGCGAGCGAAGAGCCCCGGCTCCTTCATCCGCCTGCCAGATCGCAAGCCGTCTTGATCAGCCCATAACATGGGTAGAAGAGAAAGTGGTGAATTCCGATGGACCGACTGTAAGTAGACGGTCGAGCCAAGCAAGCCCTATAAAATCTACTAGTGAGGTCACACTAACGTTGTGCTGGGGTTGTACAGTGGCACTGCTTCTCAGAGGTACATCACGGACCCTCGAGCGTTCTGTCGCCCGCCAGGTCGAGCCTTGACCCTAATACTGACGAGGTGGGGTTGTGTGCATGATCAGACCAGATGGTCAGTACCGACTGCTCTCAGTCTATACGAGGCCCCGAGAGATTCTTCTACGATCAGTCTTCCTACACGGGAGTAAATCTACATGCGTTCCATGCCCGTTGGACCTCGGACCTCAGGTGTGGCGCAATGGTGGGCCTCGGTCTGTCGATAGTGGCCGTCCGAGCCAACAAACAATAGGGAAGGTGATTGTGAGGCGATAGCAATGGCATCGACTAGTACTGGCTTAGTATGTGCAGACTTCAACTGCTGGAGTAACCAAGAGGGCCACTGGTAGCACATCAACGCCTGCTGGCAAAGTGAGTGGCCCAAGGCGTCTAGCCGGAGCATCGGTTCCGCCTTCCCAGGGTCGTGGCCCGGAGAGGTTCTTCTATGACACGTCGACTTACAATGGGGTGAGTACTGCGAAAGAAAACATATATATCCACTGACGCGTCGGGTACTGCAGATCCATAAGGCTAGTAGTGGCCCTGAGACCATTGACAACCACGACAAGGATTTGGTCGAAGTGAGAAGTCCGTAGTCGGTGAGTTTGAGCATCGATCGTATCATTTAGCGCCGAGGAAAAGGCACAGAAGGTAGAGGGAAAGCTTCACTGAAGAACGCCCAAGCTACCGATGGTCGTAAAACAAATCCCGTGGCCAACGTAAGGCAATTTGGAGGAAGATGCAGCTTTGGACACTGCCGCGTATCAGGCGATTGGTCCTGAACGTTTTTTCTACGACTCTAAAACGTACACTGGAATTCACCGTGGGAAGTAAATCGCGGACTGGAATATCGCGGAGCCGTCCAACTGCTTTCTTTTAATCATGTTGATGCTTGCATGCTTTGTTCGAATATTGTTGTCGCGCGGCAGTGTTGTGTGATTCAGTGAGTTAGCCTCGTTGGTGCGTTCTTTCCTATGACTTCCATATAATGGTTGCTTTGCCGGCCTGTAGATAGTCTGTCACAGTCACTCCCAGGCTTCAAGCTCACTCCAGCGCCATTTATCCCTATTCTCGCTTCGCCTTACTCCGCGTAATTAACGACCCACATCATGAGTGCAAGACGAGAGTAGCTGACCAGAGGGTTTGTTTTATCATATGATTCGTACACGTGATTCTCTGAATATTCCAAGTAGGTTAAAGTGCGAGATTGCTTGTGCGCAGCGAAGTCTCCAAGGCTTTAAACTACTACACAACGGAGCTCAGAATTTCACGTAAGATATGTGGTATTCTGAGCCTTGTTATGTGACTGTCACATTGTGACATAACAAAAGTACACACGGAAGCGTTACACTCGGCGAACATAAAATAGCTTCACACGCGATTTCATCGCGGTTCGTAGGATTTTCTCCTGTTTCCGACGTAAAACTGTTTTTTCGCGAAAAACTTTGTGTTAACTGCGTTATGCGCAGTGTAAAACGCGCTTAACACAGTACTATGCGACAAGAATCTGTGCACCATCCATCGATTCTCCTACCGCCAGTATATCCATAGACACAGAAAGTCTCACCATCATGTCGTAATGCCTCATTAAGGCACCATCAGGACGCCTTATTGAGGAATGTGAGCGTGGGGACTCCCCACGCCTTTTCTCCCATGCTCCCCACTGGGGAGCATGGGAGAAACGGCGGGTTTCTGAAGCGGTTTAGCTATGAGCGCAGAGCACATGATAATGTGCGTAGAGCTCGCAATAGGCCGCCTAGGCTCGTTTGCATTTGCAAAATTCTCCCTCACTCCGAAACCCTGTACCACAGCCGGACGCGCATCGGCGGATAAAACTGCTTATATACCCTACGAGGTGGAAGTCCTATTCCTCGCAGCTAGAGGCTTCGAAACCCGACAAAGGGCTCCGCACGGTCCTAGAGTCGTTCTCTAACAGTATCAGGCACTGGTCTCATCTCACTCGATATCTCACCAAGCTTACGTATCATCACCCTATTCAGCATTCTACGTTTCCATCATGAAGCTAGGCGATCTTGCTTTGACAATGTTTTCTGTAATTCATCATCACGTGGGAGTCCACTCGTCATGTGTGGAGTACTATGAACTCGGAAGATTATTCATCACATCACAACACCTTCAAGTCACATCACAACATCTTCAAATCACATCACACGGGAAGGATCCCTAGCCGAACTAGAACTTTTTGTATGGGTGTAAGACCTTCTGAAGTACTTTCTTCTTCTTCTGGAAAGACTCACGGAGGCCTTTCCACCAGCCTCGTCCACTCCTCGAACGGCCAGCTTCTTCGTCGTCGTCGTCATCATCATACCTATCAGAACCGTCACTATCCCAGGTATGCAGATTTTTTCTCGTGATTTCATAGGATTCCAGAAATAGATGCCTTGATTCCGGCTCCAAGATGAGGGTATGATCCTTGAGATTAGATTCGCCTCTTTGGTCGTGGTACGTCACCGATATGACGTGGCCAACTCCGAAATATGACAACTTGTGTATTTCTTCATTCACGTTCGCATGATTTCCCGACGTTAAGTCATTAATTCGTCCGCCT
>NW_003208985.1:266225-273874 GCF_000006405.1 Perkinsus marinus ATCC 50983 | reverse complement strand
TCGTATTGTGTCATCAAAAGCTGGGAAGAATGATACTCTTCGCAGACGGGAATTTCATGAATTCCCGAGAAGACAGAACCATCAATCATCCCGGGAAGAATGACCGTTATTTTTCCCCATACACCCAGGGCTGCACGGAGACTTCGACTTCTTGCGTCTCGCTGTCGCGGCGACAGCGACAGTTTCGCCGATATCTGCTCGTTCCCAGCATTTCCGGTCGAGTTCCAAGTCACGATCATAGACAACGAAACGTGAGTCGCGTTACGTGATGCACTACCAATTGTTATCGATCGCTTTGGCGAGCGCGGTTAGCAACGTACACGAACCTCACTCAAAGAGGGTATATATCGACTCAACGGTGTTTCGTAGAGAGGCCTCAATGGTTTGTAAGCATCAATAAAATCAACGGTCATCGAACCCATGACATGGAATCGCAATATCTCCATATTGGCTCGGGAATTCTGGGCCAATATGGAGATATTGCGAGTCAGAATAACAGTGTCGCACTTCTATTATAACCCCAGGTTAGAGTGGACATTGACTATCAAACGATGTCCATTACATCGCGTGCAACAAAATGATCCATCTATGGTTTTTCTCGCGAGATTCATTCCCGAATCGTCTTCAAGGGGAACAGAATGAAGTGGTTCCATTCATTCCCAGCAGCTTCGACTCGCTGCCGTAGAGAGCACACTGGACAGGCCGCGCGAGAAAATTTCCGGTCGACCCAGCCTCCAGACCAGGGAAGAATGTATTCCTTCTCCCCAGGTATTGTAGCGTGGATCTTGATGACAACTGAAGTCACTGACGAGTTTCTTGATGAAGTATATACAATGTTTTTCAATGGATATGATTTAGCACCACAGCTCGGAGCTTAAGTATCTTAGACAGATATACACAATAAAACCGAGTAGCACACAATCTGTCCCCGACAACAGTATATTCCCGGGAATAGGAAGAATGATCCATTCTTCCCGTTTTTGGGCCACCCTGATCAGTAGTTTTCAGACAGTAAGCAAATGACGCACGCCCGAAAGTTGCTTCGTACCCTCGTTACGAGAGTGTCTTTCTCACCGCCAATAATGACATATACATGACGTTGTTACTGTTACCATAACAACATCAACTAAGTATGAACCGCAGTTCAGCCGTCCACTCAACCCAAGTGTCGCAGCATTGAGACACGTCACATAGTCAATGCCCGGCATGACGCCACCTATTCCTCCCACAGCCGGAAGGTCCCGTCCAGACTCCCAGACACCAAGAAGCGACTAGGAGCTTCATATCCGCTCTCAAGTGACACCGACTGAACCTGAGTCACCACAGCAGCACTCCCAAGCGAGAATGCCGCGGACGGCGCTTCCTGCCGAGTCCTCATGGCCTTCTAAGGTCCTCAGGAACTTCTTCTCCCACACGTCGAACAACTTCACCGATGAATCCATCGAGGCAACAGCGATGACCTGCGGCTCGCAGGCTGCGAGCGCCGCCTGTTCTGATAACGATTCCTATCAGATGTCACCTTTCCACTAATGTCCCAATCAGCTTCGTTGGCCGGCATATTCCCAGTGTCTATTTGCAGGACCTCAGCAACCATACGCAAGTCCCAAACCTTCACGACGCCGTCTGCATCAGCTGATGCCAAGTAAATGCCCTACCAAAAACGACATCATCGAACGACATTCAACAGTGCGTGCCAATTTGATATGCAAATTTCAAGCTGTGGTGGATATAGATGGAAGTTCTACAGTTGTCTCGACCTCGGCGTCCGTAGACCTTCCGATCTCCCGAAGATCATCTTCGAGATAATATGGCTACTCCATTGTGTGTATACCAGGGCCGTCTGTGTCACAGTGGAGGTCGTCGGTACGCGACGTTCATATACTCCCGGTTCACTGCGTACGATATTTCTCCTTCAATCAATTCAACATGAGACCCCATATCTCGTCGAGTAAGCAGTCACAAGTTGTGATAGCAAGATGGCATTGGAGGGCCTGAGGCTTCTGATGGGCGTTTCAGTTTATGTTTTGCGCTCCGATTTCATACTGATACAAAATCCGTCCGGGTCTGAAATTTCGTCGAGTGAGTATTACGAATTCTGAAGGTCCCAATTCTGTTGTTTCAATCATCAGTTCAACAATTAATGTTTTGCACGCGATGCTTTGGATTTGAATTTCTCAGAAACTCGAGCTCATTACGACAGTATTGGTACAATTTGCTTCGTAGAACTCTACAGACTATTGACCGTCGACGTATACAAAGGTTCAAAGTGATGAACTTGATGACAAAGTAGATACCACAATAGAGCTTTTGTAACCCTGATAATAACCACAACAATCACAATACCAACAGTCACAGTTGAAGCAGTTACGAACCGAGTCCGTTGCTTGACCGTTACGCGTTAAATTAGCGGCTAGTTCAACGCTAGGGGATAACAGAACACAGTTATGGAGACTAGGGACACACACAAAATGTGTGACACAATAACTTGTGTCAATTAACGCCTATGAGTGCCGCTGCTGCTACATCATGTCCACACAAGTCATACGTCCTCAAATACGGCTACAGATTTATGACCAATTGGTAGCAATTTCTGATGTTTGACCAGTAACCTCTTTATATCAATGTTTTACACTCTGTATCAAATTCAAGACCCTAGCATGCGCCGAGGGCTGGGTTGTGCATCCGTCTCGTAGACGTTTAGAGCGGTAGAGCTGTGGGCGAGCGAGAATATATTCCGCTGTCGTCCGACACTGACTCCAAACTCAACATACTAGAGGTTTTGTCATGGAAGACGAGAAGTCTAAAGTTATGGAAAAAATGAAAAAGTTCCATCCATTTAGAAGCTGAAGATGTTCGATCAATATGTGGAGGTTATCAAACTAGCCACATAGCTCCGAGGGCTCTGCGCGAAAACACAGCAGCCCAGCAGACGGATCCTGCTAGTGAGCCTCCGAAGAGATGTTATCACTCGATAACCTCCTTGGAGAGATCGCTCTGAGCGTACCATCCATAAAATCGTTGATCATGAGGAGAGCCGCTTTTGGTTGGTCTTGGGGTACGAGGTGCCCTGCTAGGTATACCTGCAGGAATGGTGCTGGGATGAAATCCAGTCATCGCAACGTGGGAAAATATGCACATGGTCAACTGCATTTGTTAGTGACAAATAGTGGAAATTGTGAGGAAATTTAGGGGAATTATTGTTGGTTCCAGTACACTTCTACTGGAACTCGTATGTATACTTCTATAATGGTGGAGAAACTCTTGAGCTTAGCTGAGGGAAACGAACACATATATTGCAACGCTGATTTGTCGTACTTGCAAGAAACCAAACATTCCTTTCTCCTTCCATCTGATGCTGCGGAGTTGACCAACTGATATACCATCAATACCCTGAGAAACCAAACATTGGATCGGCAATCCGCAACCTTCTTCCTGTTGTTGGCTACCTTATATTCATAGCGACGAGCGTTGCGGAATGCATTCCGACCGGGCCAATCCAACGCATCTGCTACTTGTTCGTAGCCGATCCAGTTACAGACGTAATCTTGATCCCCATCATAGAGGAGAATCTTTGCAAAAGAAGATGTTCGTGACTTCAAGCCGAGATGATGTACACAAAATGTCAAAATGTCCACAATCGACATCAGGGCGACTACCAATCGCAGTCTGTGTTCATAGTTCACCAACACACTGCCAATAATACTGCATCACAAGAGCTCCCCCACTGTACTAGAAAAGTATGGGAAAATATGCACATGGTCAACTCCGTGTGTCGGTGACAATATGAAATCTCTGAGGAAATTTCAGGCAATTCTTGTTGGTTTTGGAACATTTCCTCCCAATTCGTGTATAAACTTCTCTCACGAGGGAACTTTTGGGCGCAGCTGAAAGAAGTGAACATACGTTACTCCAACACTGTTCGAGGAACTATCTTCAGCTCGCGTGTAACTCACCTCGATTTCAGCATCAAGTAAATCAGGCAAAAGCTTATCAGAGGGAAGAATAAAATCCATCCCAAAGTCCCCTATAATGGAGACCTGCGATTGAAGTACAAACATTTCATCCACAATTCTCACATCGTCTGTGCAGGAGGTGAATTTCTTGTTAACACCAAGTTTCCTCTGCACTTCACACCGGTTGAGAAAACGATCCAACTGAAAACAACAGGGTGGAGTCTCGTCAAGCATGCAACCCACCCTCGGATCTTCAACTTGGCCTGTGCTTCCGTCCTTAGTTGTGATCCTCATATCGTACCTACAATGCAAACCATTTCACTAAATATATCCTATCATACCAAATCTCCTTACATGTTGATACCGCGTCTTTTTAATGGAGCTAGTATGTCGCCGCGGTCACAGAGTTTGGACAATTTGAGGCAAATCGTAACTAACACGACGGAGTTTAATTCGAGTGCGAAGGACGCTCAAACCGCTGGTTTCTCACGGTCGCCTGCTAAACACTGTGGTATACCCCTCGAGCATTTCCCAACAGCCCTAGTCATGTTCAGATATCTAACAAGACTGATGCACACCATGGGAGGCTTTGTTCTCGCACTCCTCGTGGGTAGCAACGCGCGGAGCGGTACAGCTTTTAAAAGCCATCTGGGGGAATGCAAGTACCCTATCAGGAACGACTCTATGATATCTCCGTCGTATATCCGCCTACTGAATCTCGGCATTCATCCATCCATTTCCAATAGCTAATCCCCGAAGGTTAATATTAGGTTTGTCCCCCTTAGTATTTTCTCGCCATATTTTATGCGCTATTGCAGGTATGTAATGACCTAAGCAGCGGAACTGACGGTTCGACGACACTCGATATGGAGCTACCAGCATACGACTCCCCAGTGATGTAGAAGTCTCTATCTTTATACTGGCTGTGTTCAGCGAAGAACCCCTGAAGGGCCCAGTACCTTTCAATGCATCAGTCGCTAGATCAGTGTTGGAGGAATATATGTTCGCTTTCCTCAGCTGAGCTCGAAATTCCATCACTCAATATAGAAGTTTACATACAAATTCAAGTAGAAGTCACGAAAACCAACAGTAATTCCCCGAAAATTTCCTCATCATTTTCACATTCTCACTAACACATGTAGTTGACCATGTGCATACTTCCCCCCCACACTGTTCGCCTTACAAGTCGTCAGCAGCCGCGAACGAGCCGTTCGTGACGGGCGGTCCCTCAGCAAAGCCAGCCCCGGCAGGTTGGTCAACGAAGAGGAGGTTCGCTCGGGTATTCCAAGAATACCTTAATCGGACATGTCATCATCATTTACACACAGTCCTTCTTACGGGTTCAGCTTGGTGCCATTTCCATCCTCATTAAGTCTGCAGGGTCCATTCTCTAAGAAGAGCCCTATCATACTGCTACACCCAGGTCCCCCGTTGAGCCAGAGGATGAGAGGATCTTGGGATGGATCAGAACGGGACTCGAACAACCAGAAAAATAGTCTGATGAGAGTCCGCATAGGTGGTGAAGCAGGTGTTCAAATGCTTACCTTCTTCCACCGGTACCATTGTAGTAACCGTGTACTTGTTTCACATCCGGATCGCAGAGACGCTTACCGGGACTCAAAAAAGATTTCGTGTCCATATCATTCTCTTCCTGGCAGGCTTGGGTCGGCTCAGCCTTATCTCTTGTGGCTGAAAGAAGGCAAGCTGTCACCTGTTGTCGCCTTTGTGGTCAACTCGACACTGCTATAACTGTGAGTATAACCTGAGTTGACTTACCTCCGGTATACATCATTTGAGCACCAACTGAATCGACCAGTGAGAGTAGGATGAGGAGGAGGCTGACGTGAGACATTTATAAGCTGCTCAAATCTACGATGAAGCTCGCAGTCGGTATGGTGTCACACCGTTGGTGTGGGTTGTGACCACCGCCTCATATCCGCACATATCAACAACATCTCGTGGTAGGATGAACTGCATATAATCTAATTATGAACAGCCGGGCTGTTACAGCCCGTATGAGCTATGTCGTTTACGTGTATTACACGAGGACTATATCATCATTATACCATCTGTATTCAGACGTAGATTCAATTATCTAAGTCGACTCTGTTCGCCCCTTCGAGATCCTTATCATGTTCTTCTCGTATATGCGTGCTACGCAGCACTAGAGTGATGTGGGATATTCGTTAGTGCATGCGTGCAGGCGCTGGTAAGCACGCGCGACAAGATGGAGACCACGTTCGCGATGACTTGCGATGCAGAAAATTCAATACCACGCGCCCGGATGATATCCTTGAGATCATTGTGTGATCGAGACTTCTGATTCGTATTGTGTCATCAAAAGCTGGGAAGAATGATACTCTTCGCAGACGGGAATTTCATGAATTCCCGAGAAGACAGAACCATCAATCATCCCGGGAAGAATGACCATTATTTTTCCCCATACACCCAGGGCTGCACGGAGACTTCAACTTCTAGTGTCTCGCTGTCGCGGCGACAGCGACAGTTTCGCTGATATCAGCTCGTTTCCAGCATTTCCGGTCGAGTTCCAAGTCACGATCATAGACAACGAAACGTGAGTCGCGTTACGTGATGCACTACCAATTGTTATCGATCGCTTTGGCGAGCGCGGTTAGCAACGTACACGAACCTCACTCGAAGAAAGTATATATCGAGTCAACGGTGTCGCGTAGAGAGGCGTCGATGGATTGTAAGCATCAATAAAATCAACGGTCATCGAACCCATGACATGGAATCGCAATATCTCCATATTGGCTCGGGAATTCTGGGCCAATATGGAGATATTGCGAGTCAGAATAACAGTGTCGCACTTCTATTATAACCCCAGGTTAGAGTGGACATTGACTATCAAACGATGTCCATTACATCGCGTGCAACAAAATGATCCATCTATGGTTTTTCTCGCGAGATTCATTCCCGAATCGTCTTCAAGGGGAACAGAATGAAGTGGTTCCATTCATTCCCAGCAGCTTCGACTCGCTGCCGTAGAGAGCACACTGGACAGGCCGCGCGAGAAAATTTCCGGTCGACCCCGCCTCCAGACCAGGGAAGAATGTATTCTTTCTCCCCAGGTATTGCAGCGTGGATCTTGATGACAACTGAAGTCACTGACGAGTTTCTTGATGAAGTATATACAATGTTTTTCAATGGATATGATTTAGCAGCACAGCTCGGAGCTTAAGTATCTTAGACAGATATACACAATAAAACCGAGTAGCACACAATCCGTCCCCGACAACAGTATATTCCCGGGAATAGGAAGAATGATCCATTCTTCCCGTTTTTGGGCCACGCTGATCAGCAGTTTTCAGACAGTAAGCAAATGACGCACGCCCGAAAGTTGCTTCGTACCCTCGTTACGAGAGTGTCTTTCTCACCGCCAATAATGACATATACATGACGTTGTTACTGTTACCATAACAACATCAACTAAGTATGAACCGCAGTTCAGCCTTCCACTCAACCCAAGTGTCGCAGCATTGAGACACGTCACATAGTCAATGCCCGGCATGACGCCACCTATTCCTCCCAACAGCGGAAGGGGTCCGTCAGACTCCCAGACACCAAGAAGCGACTAGGAGCTTCATATCCGCTCTCCAGTGACACCGACTGAACCTGAGTCACACAGCAGCACTCCCAAGTGAGAATGCCGCGGACGGCGCTTCCTGCCGAGTC
>NW_003208985.1:257293-266125 GCF_000006405.1 Perkinsus marinus ATCC 50983 | reverse complement strand
CGACACACCTACCGTAATTTACACAATTCACGTTAATCACGTTAATTCTAACAGCACCAGCCTGATCCAAGCCTCCATCTGCTTCGGTCAATCCTGACGACACTTGAGCCATCTACAGAGGAACTCATCGACTGATTACTCGTAACAGCAATGCCAGTATGGTTTTAGAAAAAAAATGAGAAAATTTTGGAAAAATATCGTAGTTTTTCCCACACTTCTACCCAAAATCGTGTGTGGGGATTCTCATAATGTAGTAAGGAAATTTACGAGCTCACTTTAAAAAACCAAAAATACATTCCCACACTATCGAATGCATTTCAAACTTCACCAACCGGCACCTGCTCCTACGTATTTATCCCTTTCCATTTTCAATAGAAACTTTTCTTTCATAGCCACCTCGTATTTATGTCTGAGTTCTGTCAAAGTCGGCTCGTACTGCTCATAGTGCGACCGTAGTCGCTTGAGATCCTCTGAAAAAGACTTCACCCAGGGACCAATCTAACTCGGGAAAAAAGTAAAGTTCCCCAGGAGAGGAATGTTTACATGAGAAACTGATTGAAGAATGCCCCCCCCCTGGGAATATTATAGATTTCCTGATACCGCACCAAGCCCTACTTATAATCTTCTCCTTCTCCTGGACGACCCTCCTATGATGCATTCTATGGAAATCCCTTTGTTTTCGCAGCTTATCAAAGAGACCCCTGGAACGAACAATGCAAATTCTGCAAAACTACACTTCTTAAATTTCAAATTCGGCAAGTGAGAAAATAATGAAAATTTGATTTTCGCAGAGTTGAAGTTCAAATTCGAAATTAAAATTCGATTTTCATAGACTGTTCGAAACAAAAGTTCAAATTCGTGAATGAAATTTATGAATTCGGAAACGCAAAAGTTTAACATAAGATCAATTTCCAAATTCCTCACTTCGCATTTTCCGCCACTATTCGTAATTTCTTCATCTCCGTTTCCTGAGCTCGAATGACATCCATCAGATGTTGACTACGGAGGTACCTGATGAGGTCAACGATCAGTGTGGTAATATATGATCGCTTTCTTCAGTTGACCCTATGAGTTTCCTCACTAACTACAGGAGTTCATATACAAACTAGGGTAGAAATGTACAGGAACCCGCAACAATTTTGGAAAATTTCCTCAGAATCACCATATTGTCACCAACATATGTGGTCCACTATGTGCATATTTTCCCACACTGTCAACGATAATTGTTCAAAACAGTTCTCCCATTATCGAGGTATTCGTGGAGGCATGATGAAAATACACGATTACGCTCATGCTTGTCGTTATGTACGGGTCTACTATCTATGATAAATTATTATTGGGCGCGCCTTGATTAAATTAAACTCCTAAACTTTCAAATAAACTGGGTATAATATTAATTTTCTTGGCATTTTATTAAAGCCATGGGTAAAACGTTAACTAAAAAGGTAAAACATTAACCAAATGGGTAAAAAATTAAATTTGTCGGTAAAAAATTAATTTGACCTAGAAATGCTGTAGTCGTTACGTTCATCAGGTCTACAAGCGGTAATAGCTCCTCTCATTGAAGTGGATATACAAAGACCTTCAACGACTACCACCATGATGGTGACACCCTTAAAATGGATTCAGCTGGGGGCCTTTATGGTAACATATGAGCTCAGAACTTTACTAGGACTAGTCAGGTTGTCAGCTATTATCAGTGATGACCTGCCGGTGTTGGAAGAATAATACGTCCGCTGAGTTCTTCAACTCAGTACACAAACCAGTGTGGTAAAATTGGCACATCATCAACCACAAGTGTTGGAGACAATATCTAAACTCTGAGGAAATTTTGTAGAATTTTCTCTATTCGAATACGAACTCCTATGATTAGTGAGGAAACTATTGAGCTCAGCTGAGGAAAGCGAGTACATATTTTGCAGCACATGTTTTGCTCGCAAACTTTTCATATAGTCCGCAACACATGTACATATTTTCCCACACTCACAAGTCAGGAACGGCATCATCCACGGCTGTCGCATCGAGCTTGCCAGATATCTGCATGCCATACCACTCGTTCTGGAACGCATCCAACGAACGTTTAAGACCGTGCCTGAGATAAGCCATGAACTGCATATGCAGCGGCTGCATTGCAGCCGCACCCTTACTTGATGAAGAAGTTGCGAATAAAGTCATCAACTAGCGGTGGTCGGACTCGTACTGCTGCTGTCAGCGGAGATCTCTTCTCAGTAGAGGCGACTACAAATGAGCAGCCTCATACCACCCTGGTGCAGGGACCCATCTAACTTTGAGAAATAACGCCATAACATAATTTACATGGCAAACTGATTGAAGAATGTGTTCCTAGCCATAGGTGGAAAATTCAAAATGAGTCCGGGAACATTTAGATTCCCTGACCTACCACTTTCCCGCAGCAAAGCGTCGATATCTCCTAGGGGGTCGTCTTTATCAAGATCGTCTGGAAGAATATCCAACATGATATTAATAAAAACGACCGATGCAAACGACCTTGATCAAAGCCATCCTCAGAGATACGCTCGAACACTTCGTCATCGTCATTGCCGTTGATGATGGACTCGAGGAGCTCCGGGGAAGCGTCCATGGCTGAGTGTAGATCGTCAGAGCTTATACCGTTCTAGCTTAGTTACCTTCAATTAGGTCTCCACCTAGGTTAGCAGTAGTAGTAGTAGGAATAGCCTGTGCCATGTGTAGACTTGAGTCAAGACCTGTGGTACGACTTCATTAACACTATATAACGCGACACACAGGGAGGGATCATCCGTGGAGACAACAAAGAGCTTCAACTACTGCTGATGACTACGACGAGGCCCGAGGTGGTACCAGATGGTACTGCTGGCTGCCACGTTGAAAAGGTAGAATTGATATTGGAGTGGTATGTGCTGTGCACCGCTCTCAGTCATCAGTAGGGAAGTCATGTCGGATCACACAACCAGGCAAGTGGCGAGGAATAGGGAGTTAATCTTAATCTTTATCTATCCTACACATCTGGGCTCAGCGAGAGCAACGAATTTCATGCACAATCGTTTCATAAACAGGAGGCGACGCGAGAGTACTATTGATGATTACGAGTGTGCCCATCCATCACCTGTAGAGGATCGATATTTTCGATTAGTATCTCAAGTGGTGGACAGTAGATGGACCCACGATACAGTCTACCAGTACCGCATATGCTCACGTCGCATAGTCACACTATACAGATAGAATCTGTTATGAAAGCAACCAGAGACCCCAGCTGTTATACGGATGAAAGCTGTTACCCTAGGCAACCAGAAACCCGAACTGCTGAGAGCGAGCGACAAACCTGCTTGGATTTTGCATATCACCCTCAAAGGTCGCATGTAAGTCGTTAATTAGCAGCTCTGTTTATTTGTTTGACTGGTTAAGGCTGTTGATGGTCAACGTTTCACTTGCGACTTGTATTATCTACCATATCAAACTCCGTGTATAATTCTGTTTCCACCAAAGAATTAGCAGTTAGAACTGAGTGAAGTACTAAAGTCGAGGAAAGAAGAGCAACTCAAACTGTTGAAGTCTTAGGAGAAAAACTAAGAACCGCTCCCCGAGCCGGATCAGTTTCCCGAACACACTTTGAATCACTTTGAGTGCATCATGCGCTGGCGACTAAGGAGAGGATAGAAATGTCGACACCGCCGGGGATCGAACCCGGGGTCTCTCTTGGACCAACAGGAAGACTTACCGAGAGAGCAAGTGGCTCTTGGCATGAAGCGCTCATAACTCGCTATAGGCAACTACTGTAGGAAACTCACTTCCACCTGGTCTACCTAGTACTAGCTCAGTGTGTTTTTGAATACTAAGGACTTTGTTCGCTCTTGAGATGATCTTGATTCGATATAGGCATTTTTCAAACGTGCGTAACAATTAGTTTCATAAGTTTTTTCTTGTCCGTTTCTCTGCGCCGTGGGTATTATTCTAAAAAGTGAGTTTCAGTGGAATCATGAGCAGTGAGTTTCAGTAGACACATTAACCTTCGCACTGTAGTATAGCTACTACTACGTACCATGGTTCCGCCCGTCTCTCGGCTGGCTCTGTTTATCTGTTTGACTGGTTAAGGCTGTTTCACGTGTGAGTCCTATGATCACTTCGTGTACAATTCTGTTTCAACAAAAAGTAGACACAGTGTGGTTGCTACCAATGTGGAAAAGAAGGCACAGTCAACTGCATGTGTTGGTGAAAATATGAAATCTCCGAGGAAATTTCGGGAAATTTTCCTTGGTTTCTGTACACTTCTACACTTCCAAATTCGCATATGAACTCCTATGATACGTGAAAGCGCACCGGTTGAAGATATAGGATGACTTTGGGGGGAAGTCAGATGCCATGCGCGCTCAGTTTGTGTTCCGGCTCATGGGACAGGACCAGTCGTCTTCAAGTGATGATGATGCTGCTGCTGCTAACACCAACGCTCCGTCGGCTTACCACAGGCTCACTGAGAAGGAGTTGGATAAGTTGGTCTACGCTCAGAATAATGATGATATTGATATATACGATTTGAGTATTAACCGCGAGTTGAAGGCGTTGTTGGTGAGCATCAATCATGATGATACTCCTAGTAGCAGTACGAGGAGTGCCACTGCTGGGGCTGCAACAGCTGGCCAGAGGAAAAAGTTGTCCGCTAGTGCGGCTGAGTTCATCCCTGGGCAACTCTATGGTGAATCGGTTAAGAAAAATACGGTTAGTAAAGAGGAGTTGGCGAAGAAGTTGGCATTGCAACAGAGAGTTGAGGCTATCACTAGAGCTTCTAATGCGATACCAGCTGGGCATAAATTGTGGAGGTACAAGGACCCGAGGGGAACTGAGCGTGGACCGTTTACGTTTGCTGAAATGCGGAATTGGTATGAAAAAGGATATTTCACTCGCGAGCTGGAAGTTACTATCAGAGAGGGCGGCCCGTTCATTAGACTTGGTGAGCTCTACGGCCCTGGGCAGCAGCCATTCTCGAATAAGCTGAGCGAAGCGCAAGTTATTGTGACATGTGCTGCCCTGATCTCGAGTAGAGCTCGGAGGAATCCTGCGGCTACCACGCCAGCCCCGACTCGTTGATGGAGCTTTGCGAGTTTCTATAATCGTTGAAAGTTTTGTGGTTGTTGTTGTTGTTGTACTATGGCATCATCTGTGGACAAATAGCATTATATCTTAATACCAATTGCAGGCGATAGCTGTTGTGTTATGGGAGTTCACATTATTGTGGTATGCCGCAGAGCGGAAAATAAATTTTATTGTTATTCATGGGATCATATGTAGAGTGTCTTGATAATGGTTAGGAATCATCGAGTGAACGCAGCGAAGTTATATGTGCACGCCAACGCAGGAGTTTCTGTATTTTCCGATGAGATAGTAGTCACTACTAAGTAGTGTGCATGGTCACCTTAGGGTCTGTCATTAGTTTGTTGGAGAAGTCTAAGAGTATCAGTGTGGTTGGCTTGTTCTCATATATAATAAGAGGGGAACCTAGTTTCGCTGTGACGTAATTAGCTGAATATTGATATCATAGACTATCTTGTACCTTCGATGAACTCCATGGTGCCTCACTCTCCTCAATTCGATAAGTTCCAGCGGTTACGGTATGGCTGTATGTTGGCATTCGGGTGGTTTAGTCGGTGAAATCATTAGAATAATGGTCGGCTTGTACATGATTCGTGTCGATCAGCCTAGTTGTGTAGTTGTCCACGGCGACCATGCTTACTCGCTGTTTGCCGACACTTCAGAAGGTCACTGCTGCTGGCTTCCATAAAATGAAGTTCCGGACTTTTCCGCCAGCCAGAGTTGCCATCACCGGAGCTCGAGGCTCCGTTGGAACTAATTTGGCATTCAGAATCGCTATGGGAGATACGGTGTAATACAATCCGGCAATCGCAACTTTTTGCCAATGTTGCGGGTTTGCCAAATGCTATAATTCCTGACAGTCTCACTTTTTTGCTCTTTTGTATGTGCTGCTTTCTCAGTTACAAAGTAGCAACCACATTTACAACCTAGCAATTTCTGGTATAGGTTTTAGCAACCAAATGTTGAAACTAGCAAATTCGAAAGTGTTTTCCAGCAAGTCGCCCTTTTTTGCTTTTTTTTGCTGCATTGTATATTACCCCGGAATGTTTTACACCCTGGCACTTTTGCCCAAATGTGCTTCGCCCGCACATTTTCGTTATTCTGGCAAGTTGTGCTCATTTGCTGTTTAATATGTTTCGCGTTGTAATAATATAATCTGGCACCTTTTAAGGTTTGCTCTTGTGTGATGTTCCTGCATGAAATATACAAATTGGCAGTTGTCGGTATGTGACAATGCTGCGCTACTTTTATGTTTTGGCTATTTGCTCTCTTGTAACTTACGCCCTGCGGGAATATATACTAGCGTTTTGCTCACTCGCTCAAACTGCGTCTCTGTTAGCGTTATTAGCAAACTTGTCATTTTGCATTATTCGTACGAGCAATATACAATCGAGCAAACATAGTTATGGGATAGCGTTTCTCGTTCGATTACGGTATTACGCCTTATATCTTACGCTCCAGAACATGTTCATGCCCTGTGCACTTACTAAGTATCTTATCTATCAAAGGTGTCACACTTTGTGTCTCACTTCAAGTGAGTCACTTAGTATCGGGTCAAAGCGTGATAGCACTCTAGTGAGATATATCATTCACTCCGAAGACAGCGCGAGTGATGATCAATGCTGAATACCAAACACATGATTGCTCTTGCATGTCGCGATTGAATCAGATGAGATAACAGTTAAAGTGAGTCCCATCTTCGAGTATCCTCTCTCTTTTAGCATCGTATCAGTTGTGTCTCATGGTTTGGTACGATTGTACGTATTGACGACTCAACAATACCCAGAAGTTAAACCATAAAGTAGGCATTACGTAAGTATTACGGGCAACTTTGACATTCTACACGAGAAACATTCACTCATGGGCAGTGGCACTCATCGGATCGTCTTCGTGGAGCTATTGGTATGGACTTCGCAGAGATGCCGAAGGATTGTACAGGGGAAACGCAACACGGACTAAATTACTGATTATGAACTCTACAGCCCTCCGCACACAATATTCACTCCCGGGCACCACTAGAGGGCCTTCATAGAGATACTATTAACGGCTACAAGAGAGCATATTGAGAACGTCCAAATTTTGCTCTACCATCACCGAGACAGCTACTTGTAGCAACTACAACAGCTGGGCACCACTGACTCAGTGGCACGGAGGTGCCTACCTTACTGCGAGTGCGTACATGGTCGCCAGTCTCCAGTGATGGGAGAAACTACTTCGATTCCTCACGCTCGTCCTCTTTCGACCGCTTCTGCTGCAATTCTTTTGCCGCGTGGCTCTCATACTCCTCCACCAATGAAATAGCATTGTTGTTAGGCGAGTACTTTCGCATTATCTCCTCACATCTGGTACCTCGGGAGAACTTGTTCAGCACCGGGTAGATGCGGAGTGCTAACTTAGCACTGCTAAGCCAGCCTGCCTCTTTCCTCGATAGTCTCGTTCGCGAGGGGCATCTTTCTGCAATGACCAGTATTTGCTCAGACTACGGAAGAGCATAATAGGCCATGTAAGGATCAGGATGCGTGTATGAAAGTCACGACATCTCGCATGGGCACCACTGGGGTGCCTGCAATACAGCACTGCACTGCAGATGAGTGATCCGTGTTGATCCAAATAAGTGATCTCGGATCACTCAGTACGAGTGATTCCGCCCAATACGAACTACCATCTAAACACAAATCCGCTCCCTCGTCCTTCTGTGACCATGTGCGGATTGCAATGATGTGGAAAATATGAAAATCCAACGAACCCTTAACGAATCTAAGTCTTTACTAACGACCTACTACCACTTACAATAGTCCATCCATCATCCTCCCAGTGCTGCAACTATACTTATCTATATCGACAGAACCAAAGAACTTTGCGAAATAGTCACCACTCAGAGACTTCGGAACTATAATGCAATGCTCAACACAATCACCAACAACCCACCAAGGTTCGACTCTCGCGTGCGAAATTTCAATTTCTTCTTCCGATTATAAAACAGCAAAAATTTGCTCCATTGCGGGGTTGCCCATTCGTAAAGCGGCAAATTGCTCCTCTGAAAAGTAGCAATTTGCTCAATAGCAGAAGGGGCAATTCATTGGTTTGCCCCTTTTTTGAGCAATATTGCTCAATTTTGTTACATAGTAGCACTTCACATAGCAGCAACTTTTGTATATTGTAGCAAATTTCTGAAATATAAACAAGCAAACGATATTCATTCGAGCAGTTTCTGTTATACAAAACAGCAAATTTGCGCATTTGTAAAGTGAATTTTGCTACTTTGCTCCTTTGTATATCAGCCATAGCGTTTTTACACACTAGCACAACAGCAAAAGCCGCAGAAAATATACATTCCAGCTAATTGGCACTTTTTTGCTATTTGCTCCTTTGCTATTTTGTAAATGAGCCGGGAGATATGCTCGGTAGTGCAAGAAGAGAAATCTTCGCTGTGCGCAGGATGGTATCTTCTTATGTTCATGCGTGCCAGGTATGAATCAGCCTGTGATTCTTCATCTGTATTCTCGTGACCGTGAAGCACTGCGTGGTCTGGTACTTGAACTGGAGGATACATGTGCTCCTCTGCTGGCCAAGGTCGTAGCTACTGACAATTATGAGGAGGCGTTTGGGGATGCTGATTACGCCTGTTTGGTCGGTTCGCCGCCTCGTCAAGCTGGTAAGTGAGAGGAGTTGGTTTTGTGTATGGGGGACGTTTTTGTAGGTATGGAGCGCTCGGATTTACTCCAAGTGTCGGGGGCTTTGTTTAAG
>NW_003208985.1:244443-257193 GCF_000006405.1 Perkinsus marinus ATCC 50983 | reverse complement strand
TTATACTTAGTTTTAGCAATTAGTTTGTTTTCGAATGGACGTTGGAAAATCTGCAATTCCCTGGAGTGATGGTAGTGGGATCAGTATTATGGACGCGGTGTGAGCTGAACGAGAATGGAGACTATAGACAAGAGACAATTGTTGTATTGAGAGGATCGCACATGACCTCGTATAAAGATGGCCTTTCGAAGCGAATGACGTACTATGTCAGATTAAGGATTTGGTTCCTCACCCCGACTGGGTCACAAATGAGTTTATGATTCGCGTCCAGCAGAGGGGGAAGGAGATCATCGAGGCTGCGGGTGAGTTGTCCGTATTAGATGTACCGTTCGTTATGTGATGGTCTCAGGGAAATCATCGGCTCCGTCAGCGGCGATGTCGTGTATTGACCAGATGCGAGATTGGGCATTGGGGTCGGACAACAAGTGGGTGTCTATGGCCGTCATTGGCAAGAACAAGGAGAGTTATGGCATAGACTCGTAAGTCTCTAATCTCTGTGGTTATAACACCGTTTATCTCCTTCACGCTGTTATTCTCCTGAAGTCCGGACAAATGTAGGCTACATTTGTAGCGCTTCATGTTAGTAACCTCTCGATTAGCGTCGTTTATGAAGTGATCAATATACCGTACATTGATCACTTCAGATTTCAGACACATACAGTACATTATGTACGGCTTCTCCCCAAAAATATTGTTCCACATATCTCCTGTTAAATACTAGGAAATATGCTGGCGGTTTTTTTGACTCGCCATCACTGAAAACCCTGATTGTTCTCGTCTGTTCGACACAGCTTGCAATAACTGTAAACTTTTGTATTCATTCCGGAGCACCCTGTAGTTGGTCTCTTTGATATAACTATCTGCTGTAGGTATGGTGTTGATACGGATCTCTGTTTCTCGTTCCCTGTCATCACTGATGGCCACAGCTGGACCAAGGTTGGAGGCCTGGAAATGACTGAGTACTATCACACCGTCTTGGGATTCTCTCGGCACAGCTGCTGTAGGTTTGGATATTCGATGCTGCAGCGTAATGTACAAGAGTTGAAGGCCGAACGCGATATGGTCCGCAATCTAATGGGGTGGTAGAAGCCACTGTAGGAAGATATGGTTATTCCTCGACGGCCGCCGTTGAGGATTTACTGCTACTCTATATTCTCTCTCTTATCTGATGAAAGTTCTACTATGTGATTATTACAGCTATCCACCTACCAACGTAACGTGTATATCGTCACAGGGAATGTGATGATGACGTTTGTGACCGTTTTGTGCTATGTGAGGGAGTCAATCGTAGGGCTACTGGTGCAGCACTGCGTGGATGATGCGGGGTGGTTGAATGCGATGATTCCGACGGCATCGATTGAGGTTCAAGCGGGTATGAACAGTTGAGATGTGCTGTGGCAGGCGATTGGTTTCATTCCTAACCCTCTTCGTCGATGTCACTAAACGCGCTATAGCAGTTGTTTATGGCAAATGCAAACCGTCAGACACTGCGCTGAAGGTTTACTGTCTCGGTTCGCCTGGGATCTTCGGATCATGCTGGCTGGCCAGTTTGGCTCTGGTACCCTCGATGGCTACATACTTCCTGGTGATGAGGAGTATTGTGCCAGTGGGAGAGCCCCATCGTAGATGTTTGGCCTATTGGAGCTCTCTAGCCCACAACAGTGCGTATTAATACCTTAGTACGCCGCGTAACCAGGGAGGGAGGTGGGGCATCTGCCCCCCTTTGTAAGCGAGCGACCTCCTTAGCTTCTCCGGTTGGCCATGCGGTATGCATGGGGGTAAAGAAGGGGTATGTTTTCGCGGATCACGACCCAAGTCTTGCGGTTCTTGCCGAGGAACTTCCTCGGAGGAAGTTTGTGCGTGCAACGCTGCACGCATGCGCGACTACTTTACTTTGAGCCTCGTTGTACGTGGGCAATCACACATCACACAATAGCCTCATATAGTGTTCGCTCACTTCCGATGCGGAATACACTGCTTCAGGGCGCTTATCGGCTGGTTAGGTTCCAGTCTGTGGTTTTCCTTGTCCAAGCCGCTTGGACCAAGCGTTAAATGCCGATTACTGGCTTTCTTGCTAAATACCCCAGATCGAGCAGCTCGGGGTCTGCTGTGCCGAATGCCACGAGGATACCCAACGACACCAGATCCTCTCCCGATTCTGTGAGGACCGATGAGGATGATACTGAAAAGGCTGAACCAAACACCGGTGCTGAGTCAGCACTGCTGACGCTCTACCACCCGCTTCCGAGTCGTCGACGTACGAAGAGGGATCGGTCAGGGCATCGGGCCTCTCACTACTGAAGAAAGATGGCCTTACACAGCCCAAAGGTCCGTTCTCGAAAAGAAACGGGCGGGCCTTCGTGGGGGCCTGGTATGATAAGTATCCCTGGATTGAATACTCGGTAGCAACGGATCGTGCCTACTGTTACCCTTGTCGCATTTTCCGCCCGGTGCCTTCGAGAACATGGCGTGTCGAATCGACACTGTCGATGGCTTTGCCAACTAAAAAAACGTCAAATCTACAAAAGTCTCATCCATCAGCGACTAATTGTCACTGACTATGATTGATACCTTTTCGAGTTGCTCAATATCTATGAATATCGATGTCGAGTTGATGACATCAACTTATCCTGGAAGATGACTTCTCGAGAGTCTCTATCAAGAAATTGCGCGCCGCGTTGATAGACTATCGTTGATGATGCTCAACCTTCACGTTTCGAGCCTGGTCGATTTCGTTGCACTGAAGAATCACCAGATGCATTATGGGAACGCTTTCATCCCGGTATTGCAATTCAGTTATATCCGGAGTATTCTGCTAGCGATCGCCTACTTCACGTCATCACCCTCAAGAGTCGTCGCCGATGCTGATTTTTGATGACTTCTGTCCCTTTTTTGTGTCGCGTTGTGTTCTGTTCTGTACATCAACCTGATTGTCAGGGAGGGTCATTCGTTAAGTGGGTACGATCAGTATCCTCGCAATCTCGTGGAGAGTATCAATTAATGTAAGACTGGATAACAAGGATGACCGACTCATTTACTGATAGCTTGAGTAATGCTTATCGATATGATTATCCATGACTTTGGTAAGCTACCAACCGTGCATCTCCCCGGGTAAAATCGGACGGTCTCGTTCGAACAACTTCACCTTCAACTACACCTAGCCCCAACACAAGAGCTTCACACTGTCTATTCAGCCTCCGTGCGGGTAGAGCAGTCTGCTGAATGTCATGCTGGCATTGCCATCGCAGTTGTGAATCGTATTGCGTTATCGCTCTCGTCGTCGTAACAAACCCGTTGAAGTGAATCCCCTGGCACTGGTGTTGTATTGAAGGCCCCTTTGCTTCCTCCGACCTGTCTCGATCAGTTGTATTCTGCCAATAGTCATTACTATGGGATGCACTTCCTCTAAGAATGCATCGTCTCCAACGGTCCTGCCCAGCACTGCTGGACCGAGAGCTATGCGATCAATGTAATATAGGGCGATTCTAAGACGCGACATGGTATCGAGCTGGTATCAGATCGCCCGAGAGTCGGTCCGCTATCGAAGTTATGGGGTGGTCTTCGAACCCTAGATGGATCGCTTCGAAGAAAATGGTAGTAGTGGGGAAACACGATATCACGGTAGCTTCCTATGGCAAGCGTTTGCGAAGGTCAATAGTGAGACTTGTATTACGCAGTAGATATTGTATGTTACTATGGTTCATCGTTATATCATTCTGATTATCGTTTGTCGCGAGACTTGATACCAACTCTAACGGAAATACCGTTGATTGGCTTGGGGTAGCTCTGTGGCGATTGTCAGGATTTGACGGCGAACATAGCGAACTTAGGAGCAGATGGGGACTCTGGTGCCGTACTGGACTCTAAGAAGAAGCCTATCATGCTCATGCTCAAGTAGGAACTTCGGTAGACGATATATTGGCGATGATGATGCTCACAGGTTCGGAGAAAACGCTCAGATATTAGACTGTTCGACTGGGCTGCTTTTGCTGTCGACAATTCATGTAATAATAGTAAATAGGAGACGTTGGGCGAGGTATGGTATGTGCTCAGCGAAGGGATGACAATGTAGTACTGACGACTCCTGAGAATGAGGAGTTGGCCAACATAGTGCAGCATAGGAGCGTTCTTGGCAAGACGCGCGCTGAATGTTCCATCACAGGTAGTGTGGGGAGATTTATGATGAAGTGATGGAAGGTTTCAGGTCTGATTTTCGTTGCGGATTCTAATAGTAGTATAGTAATCTCCCACCCGAGCCGGGGAGAGGTAGCGAGAGTACAATGGGATAAGAACAACTATGACGGTCATCACTTCACGGTACTAGTCGTAATGTGTTCAACTGTGGCTATGATGTGAACGGCTCAGATCGATACTGGTGTGGATATGCTCACCATCGTTGGATGCATTCTGGGAGGCGTCCTCCAGTTTGACAGTTGGGGCTCTAAAGGGACGCTTAGTTTCCGACGGAAGAGCCCGTCTCCTCCACTACGCAACGCCGCTTCTGCATCATCATCATCAGCATGATGACCTGGTACTCGGCAAAGGCGAGGGGGATTGTCCACACTATTATGGATTCCTTCTTAGTTACATATAATTCGCAAGTACAGCATCGCTCGAGCGCATCCCAGAGAAAGTTGTTTCGATGTTGGATGCAATTTTGTCGATACGCATTCTTTTCGAGTACCACACCTCGGCTTCATCCTAGCACCACTCGCCATTCGTTAACATGTTTGCTACGTTCCGGTTTTTCAGAGGTCTACTATGCACTATTATACTGTACACTTTATGGAATTTTAGTTCTTCTGTGGAGTTTTGATCGCGCCTTTTACTCTCATGCTGGCTCGGACTACCAGTGTGATATAAGTAGTAAAAGGAGACTCTGAGATACCGCTCTCTGCACTCATTCACTATCTATCATAATAAAGTATTGTGTTGATGAGTTGATCACCCATGGTGTATGATCATCAGAGTTACGCTGCTCATGTTACAACACAATCTTCTATTGTTGTGGTATCCAGTCATTCATTGGCATTGTATTGCACAATCTTACTGTAGATCACTGTACGCTACCGATACCAATAGCGATCACACATGCATGTGAGTTGTGCTGTAAAGACAATTACCGTCGGAGATGATGATTAGTGACGAAAGGGCGGAGCTCACTGAGTCCATGGATTCAACCAATGAGTTTTACATAGGTCCCCGGTTCGATCCCCGGGTAGGGTATTTCTCCATCATTAAAGTCTTGCTGTAGATCACTGTACGCTGCCTATACCAATAGCGGTCACACATGTATGCGGATTGTGCTACAAAGACAATTACTGTCGGAGATGATGATCTACTCGACACCTTCGAGATCTGTATTGAATGTATCTGTTCATTTATCTGCTTTTCGATAGCTTTCACTGTCGTTGTGTTGTGGGAGAAACTAAGTGAGTGCTCCTGGTGAGTACTAGTAAACACAAGACGGATGTGAATCGTGTCTAACCATCGAGGAGTTAATAATAATATTGCAATCAGCATACAGTCGACCTGTTAACGTGTTTTGCCCTCAAAGGGTATGAGAAGAGGAAGAGAAACTCAGCCAATGTTTTGCCACTGCCATAACGACAAACTTCCATCGGCACATCCCGTTATGAATAGGTTGGTATTAACTACCAAAGAAAAATGCAACGTGCCGGGATCGAACCCACGACCTCACCAAGAGACTTCACGATACGGACATCCGCGTTTCTCCTCTGCATAGCCGTTTGCCACCACAGTATCGGCTTCAATGTCGGCAGACTATATGCCCGTATGCTACCATTCATTTGCCCGACCAACACTACAAAAGATTCTCATTGAGCCACAAGCCCACGACCTACGTGCGGGTTGACCATTAATGATGACTCCATCGAGACAGGAATTACAACAGGGCTTCCGGAGCTTCTCACCGTTGTTGACGTAGTGCAGAGCACAGTCCATACTGGCGGTCTCGTTGCCACTGAGGAGAAGAAAATGTCGCGTGCCACGAAATTATTACTGCTACTTCGGGTCGAACACAAACAACTTGCCGTCCAAGGTTATGGCAACAACATGATTCTCATATCTAAGGAGGGACCTCTTATGAGTGATGCCAGGAGCAAGCAAAGTTACGGTAATACATTAGCATATTCATAACGGGACTTTGGGTATCTATCCGACCCTGTATGGTGAGGTCTACTATACTGATACCAGTAATACCGCATACACCACCGATCCACATCGTCTGCTCTGCTATCTGAAAGTTATCATAATACAATGTTCGTAGAGCGAGGAAGACTACCACCATTGCTACTACTACTACTACTACTACTACTACTACTACTACTACTACTACTACTACTACTACTACTAATACCATTGCTACTACTACTACTACTACTACTACTACTACTACTACTACTACTAATACCATTGCTACTACTACTACTACTACTACCATTGCTACTGCTACTACCATTGCTACTACTATTACTACTACTATTACTACTACTACTACTACTACTACTACTACTACTACTACTACTACTACTACTACTACTACTACTACTACTACTACTACTACTACTACTACTACTAATACCATTGCTACTATTACTACTACTACTACTACTACTACTACTACTACTACTACTACTACTACTACTACTACTACTACTACTACTACTACTACTACTACTACTACTACTACCATTGCTACTGCTACTACCATTGCTACTACTATTACTACTACTACTACTACTACTACTACTACTACTACTACTACTACCATTGCTACTGCTACTACCATTGCTACTACTACCATTTTTGCTACTACTACCATTGCTACTACTATCATTGCTACTACTACCATTGCTACTACTACCATTTTTGCTACTACTACCATTGCTACTACTACCATTGCTACTACTATCATTGCTACTGTTATTACCGTCATGCACTTGACTGGATAGCCAATCTCAATGGTATGAGTATTCTGATAAGTCCCGTCCTTGGGCGTCCACAGCCGTACCGTACCATCCCACGATGAAGTTACCAGTATCTATCGACACTAGTAACCCCAATCCCTATTAACATCAGTCACTACCCCTTGCAGGACCCCAAGACTATGCACGGCCTTAGCATGACCAAGCAGGTCGAACTGTGCACCCGTGGTCTTGTCGAAACTGCGTTGAAGACGCTTTTGTGGTAAACTCATTGTAGTAGTAGCCTTACACTCTAACTCGACCATCTTCAAGTCCGCAGAACATAACACCTCCGTTGGTGATGTTGCCGGCCTCGTTTCGGGTGGGTTCGAAGTAAACCGACATCACTGGTTGCCCATCCGTGTCAACGATGAGATCGGGAGTTAATTCAATGTGACCTGGGGGGGGAAATAATTACCGCTGCGCCACGAAATTATTCTTACCAGCAGGCGTTGGTACTGCCTTCCATGTGCGTAGTTTACCATCGGAGCCACCTGAGGACCTAATGTGTATCTTACCAGCGGCAACCTTGGATACTACCAGTGAAAAGAGTGTCATCAATGAGTATAACGGCATTTATGCATTTCCCATCGGAATGGGCATCAACGACTTCATGTAATCTCTTCACATAGTGAACGAACCTAAAGATATTTTTCCTGCCCTGCATGGTGTCCACGGATTAGGTCCAACCAAGTCGTACCTGCAGTCGCTTCCCCGAGGGCAATCTCCCGTCATGAAAGCTCGACACGCCATAGTAGTAGCGTCCTCATCACAGAGTGGTGGCGGCCCTGAGATGGTATCTTAGGTTCCCCCGTGGAAGATACGAATCTAGTACGGTCTTCCTTAACGGGACCACGACTGCCCTTTCCTCTAAAGGGGCCTCTAGGAGGCCCTCGTCCTCTGCCATGGCCACTGCCTCGTTGAGAAGCTGAGTTGAGATCGATTGTTGTCCGTTGCTAATGGTTTTGTCATTACATCGATGCTTCATGCTGCCTCCGTGAGATCCTCCCATGGATTTGTCAATACCAACTTTCTATCAACAATTGCCGCGAGAGTGGGAGATCACTGAACGTGTTGCAATATCGATTAGACGGGCGAGCGCGTAGACACTGAGCACGTACGTCACAAACATGGTTTAATTATGGTGATGGCATTGTTGTGGGGTGATATACAACATCCGAGGAAGAACGACAAAATCCAAGGAAGAGTTCATGTAAAATGGGTGAAACTTCATCGTTACGCTCCGCCGAAATCAAGTGTCGTGACCCTCACAGCGCGTTAACTGCAGTCGTTGCCTTAGACCTCATTTAGAGGAACCGCGTGGTATGGAGATTAGGAAGTGCGCACAGGGAAGATTTTCGAGGAGAATATCTTTAGCCTTCCTTGGCATGTTTGCGAGAGTTGGTGGGAAAGCACGAGGCTTTAGTTGGTTTTGTAGTTGAAGAATTTTCCGAGTAAGCATTGGTGTTTGATGAATTTAATAGAAGTACATATCTTGTCGTCTCGGACGGACATAATCCGTATCTTACAATGTGTGGTGATGAGAATCCTTCATAGTGCGCACAGGGTGGGGGTTATGACTCATCGAGCAGGCTGTAGGTTGTAAAGGTGAGCAGAGGAGTATCTTGAGGTTGAGCGCATATGATACGGATGAGGTTGGGTCGGCCGCAGTGATCGATATCGTCGTAGGGGAGGGATCCACATCTTGGGAGTTGTGTGTAGGGTAGTGGGGACCTGGGGGGGACGATGAGGGGGATCGGGAGGATATTGAGATTCTTTTAGTCGACATCTTCATGCAGCTACTGGCTGGTCGGGCATGCGTGCTGATTGGGGAAGGAACGGGCAGGAGAATTCCCATGATGATGTTCTTTCACCCAGCGGCAGACTATAAGCTATTGAGTGTTAACTACGTCTAGTTTTCAACTTTTGAGTGGAAACAAATTATACACATTTAACATGGTAGATTGTACGAGCCATGGGTAAAACGTTTATCAACTCTATCCAGTCCACAGAAAATGAACTTACGTCTAGTGTCCTCGCCATTTCTCACTGTAAAGATCTCGGAAGAGTCATACCGTTGCAGTGTAGTAGGACATGGCACGTAATAATAAATTAAGATTATACTTTGCAGCATCCACACTCTTGTGGAGTTGTGTTCTCATTCATCATGGCCGCCAAGGGGTACTCTCCCCCATGCTTAGCTTCCTCTCATACTGCTGTATGTTACCACCTGAGTTCGGTATAGGCATTTTTATATTCCTCGTTTGCCTTTAGTATGATGAAATCTCCACCCGCCTTCCATCGCATGCTGATAGCATTCCAGCGGCTGGCCATATCATCACCATCGACTCGAGCGGAGATGGACGCAGTTCGATCCTTGAAGGCGTTTTGTGTTACATCTGAGGCGTTTCGGAACTCCCTGCCGATTGTGGTAGAGGCTTTTGATATTTTATCGAGGGCTCGTCGGGTGGACTCAGAATTGGCCGGAATAGTGTCGCGATGGATCGTCGAAAATCACGATCCTAGATTTGTTAAAATGTGGTTAAGTCAGATGGTAGTAGTGGCGTACGCGGGCGTAGGTGTGCGCGAGGAAAAGATACTTTCTTGGACGGCGAGGTTAGGTGTGGAAAGATACGGATTAGGTCAGCTCACGGCCGATGGGATATGCGCGTTAGCAGCAGCGTTTGCGAAATTGCACTTTTATAATTATGAAGTGTTTGAAAGAATTATGGATGTGATCGTGGAGCGGTATGAGAATTTAAGTGGAAAACAATACGCTGTGTTGTTACATTCGTTGGCCTCTGTGAGGTATAGAAAAGGAGAGAGGAATCCCTTACCCGGGTTGAAGGATTTGGGCGAGGTCACGGTACGGGAATCCTCATCGATCATCTGGGCGAGCGCTACTCTCGAATGGGAGTATGATGTGAGAATCTTGGAGCGTGCGATGGATTGCTGCGAGCAGAGTGACTTGAGCGTGAGTTCGGAAGATGTGAATAATATGATAACGGCGCTGGCTTATGGTGGCGGAGTTTCTGATGAAAAAATGGTATTTCGGGTAGTACGGTGTTCGCTGGGAGAAGGACGGTATAGACCTACAGCAGCGTATAGTCGGCAATTGGCTACGTTGGTTGCGGAATATCCTCGAGTTTTGAATCTATTAGAGATATGTGAGCTTGCCCGAATGAAAGATACGTTTGAGGTCCATCAGGGTGCCAAGGGTGAGATCAATGCTAGTGTGATGGAGGATGCAGTGGTAAAGTGTTTGAGGAAAATAGCGCACGGCGAAGGTTTTGGGTTGAAAGATACGAAAGAGGTTGGGTGGTATAGTGTGGATATTATAATCGAGGGCGCTTGTTGTTGTAGTTTCTGTGGTAATTAGCATGATATCGATTTGTGCTATTTAATCGACTGTAAACGACAAGGCTTGTGGGACGGCATGCTACTCAGTGGGGGTCCTGGTTAGTAGCTGTATGTCGTGTTCATGCTAGGGTCGTCGTCGGTGTCACCATAACGGTGACACATCGCTCCATGGTGACATCGCGTGTTGGGAGGATGTTGTCGCCTCTGTACTCACTCTGGACCTACTTTGAATCTTTGATTGGGGGCAGGGAATGTATCATGACCTCTCGTGGAATTGTCACCAATAGAATTCTTCGCTGTGCGCTATGAAAGATGCTTATCATTGACGGTCAGGAGGTTTTTTAACATGCCGGAATCCCTTCCTTGTCCTGTGTGCTGGTTTCCCTTTGATAAGAAAGATCGATTGCCGACGGTGGGGATCGAACCGGGGACCTTTGGCATGGAAGCCGCCTTGGTCAGGCCCTGGGAATGTGCGGCCATACCTACTGCCGAGAATGTGTGATCAAGTTTGTGGAGTCTGGTTGCGTCTCCAGAGTTGGCTCATGGGATCCCATCAGCGGCCCAGCATCGTGCCCAGTTTGCCGGATATGGTCCGACCCGATGTGCATCAAGTAGGTTGGCTGTTGGGCTTAGACTCTCTAGTATACCATCAAGCCTGGGAGGTAGAGACATTCACAAATCGCTAGAAGTGCACGAAAACGTGATAAAATTACGCACGATGTAGGTCTAGGAATGCAAAGCGAAGAATAGAAGTGGGGTGTTGAGAAGCGAGTGGGAGTCTATAGACTGATAGGAATATATTGGTCACTTTATCATTACTACTTATACTGTGACACGTGCAATTTTTTGGTTTTTGTTTCTGGTGAAGAATTTGATGTTAGCAGTTGAACGAGTGGGGTTGGTGATGCATGTAACGCCGATGATGGCGGATGTGTAGGAAAACTATCGGAAATTTTTTTTCCATGGAATTGATGACTGGTTGGGTATTCATCCTCAAGGCATCGGAATGTTGTTGTTTGTGGAACCTCACGCTTCTGGAGAGACATCTGTGACTGTACATGGCGTTGAGGAAATGCAAGATTGTTTAAGATGAGCAAGAATCAATGGAGGAGTGAGTAAGAGTGTGTTAGGCCGAATCATGCGCTCATTGACCTCCTCTTTCCGGAGGCCCCGAGACCCCGGAAGAACGTGGGGGAAGCTCAGATTCACGTGGATGCTCATCAGCAAGCTCGTCGAGAGCGGGAGCGGGATGAGGGTAGGGGCGGGGTTACGGAATAGAAGTGGGTGTAAATTATACCAGAGAATTGTGAAAGTTATGGTATTACTGTGTGAAATGATACTCCAACTAGTATGAAGTAATTTTGCAATGCTGGGATATATGGTCGCTTTCCTCATCTGGGCTAGAGTCCCTTCACTGACCATAGAGGCAGATTCACGAAATTGATAAGAAGTGTGAAGAAATCGTTAAGAACATTTCCTCGCAATTTCCATATTGTCACCAAACACATTTGCATATTTTTCACACTGTGGTATTGGAAGAGTAAAGCGAGTGATGGTGTCGGAGGAATCAAGATGATGATACAATGTATGGTTGATTCCCAGCTATCGGTTGGGAGCTGCAGTTAGTTTTTTTCTGGGTTTCTTGCTCCGGAGCTTTGTTGAGGATCCTGAATTCAGAAGAGTGTAGGAAAATATGCATATGGTCAACTATGTGTGGCCGACGAAATGAAATTTTTGAGGAAATTTCGGGAAATTCTCATTGGTTTTTGTACATTTCTTTTCCACTTCGTATATGAACTCCTATAGTACGTGAGGAATCTCCTGAGCTCAGTTGAGGAAAGCGAACATATATTTCCGCAACTCCCGCCAGATTTGTATAATACTTTCCAAGAACTGCTCGGCAATCATATTCGTAGTGGAATTACTGTACCTGTTAGCATTGTGAAGTAGTAGGGATAGGAAACGGCCGAAAATTCCCATGCTGCGTAGTTTTGTTATAGCTTGACGATTATGCAGTGTGGTGTCCTTAGTCCAGTCGGTGCCAGCAGGAGGATGGGAGATGTATACTCGGCAAGAACCGCAGCCAATGGGCTTAGAGGAGGGTCCTTTTGGGAGGTGTAGGAACACATAGTCCGTTTGCAGTGGCTCGAGAGGTTTGGCAAGTCTATGGCTTGCATGTATGTGTATGAATGGTTCTAACTTTCATTGGCTTGTCGAATATATTTCTGTGAAAGTCGGATGAAATTGTATAATCGTCGGCCTTGGGGCGGTGCTGGTTGGGAGTTCAATCGTGCCTCAGGTACCTTCCCTACACAGCGAAATCCACGGCCTCGTCAAGATGGAGGGTGAGTGGTCTCACATGCCTGGGCCTTCCTTTTCACTTCAGGGCGTCAGCTGAGCTGCA
>NW_003208985.1:236849-244343 GCF_000006405.1 Perkinsus marinus ATCC 50983 | reverse complement strand
GAGTGAGGCCAGAGAGGGATGGAAATCGCAATGGGGGGATGGGGCCGGGACGACAGCTGCTATTGTGACGAGCCCTAGTCGACGGTATTGGGAGTTCGGCAAGGAGGAGGAAGTGACGAGGGGAGGGGTGGAGGAGGCGCCGCCGTCACAGGGTGGCCGGCAGGCTAGAGGGATTAGATGGGACTCTGGCGGGCTACCAAGCCCTGACTTATGGCAGCTTCCACCGGTAAGAAGAGCCTCTGTGTAGTAGTTGAGGATTGCGTGTTGGCTATCAGCCCCCGCCGGTCCCATTGAGTGACGATGCTGTGAGTGAACAGCGGAGGCCGGCACCGCCCAAACCGAAGAGTCGGGCACCGACTTTAGCAGAGTTGGAGGCGAGGAACTCGGGGAGAAGGCAAATTCTATTATGAGATGCTAAAGTGCAGTGGATGAGGGAATTCTAGTGGCATGGGTGTTCTTATTGTGACTCGTTTCTCCTCGATTTTTTATATGTTGGATGGATGGTCAGCGAGTGAGAGGAGGGTCCCAGTTTGAATTTTTTCATAATGGTGGACTCTGACCCTGAGGGATGCACCATCTGCTTTGACGCGTACGATGGAGGGGTCCACACGCCTATGGTGGGAGGCGATGGGAAGCGGATATATGAATGGGGTCTGATGCAGGTATTGGGACGGTGCGGACATACGTACTGTCGTAGCTGCGTTACCTCTATTATGAGGAGGGCTGGTGGGAACTGTATTCGATGTCCGGAGTGCCAGAGGGAGAGTGACGAGGCATGCGTTGTGTAGAAGGCGTGGTAAAGTAGTTGGTGGTATTCGTGGTGACAGGCCGAATCGAGTGTTGCTGAGGCAGATGTCGACTAGTCGTGAGTCACCGGCTGTGCGGTTTTCTCCAATAGAAGAAGACTGTAGTAACGATGCGGCGTTAGCTGCTGTACTTCAGATGGAGGAAGAGAGTGAGATAAGCTCTTGCACTCCTCTGGGAACCACTGCTATTGGTGATATCAGGTCTGAGTGGTAATTGGACGCCTCCATCGTCCGCCGAAGTGGTTGAGGCAATCCCGAATCGGTATCCGATGCCTTCATCATCGGGTGTGATCGATGGGCCTTTTGGCCAGAGTAGGCGGAGGCACAACTACTGTGGTCGGTCTATGTGGCTCGGCAGTAGGTTCTTTTTATTCTGCTCCCTGTCCGCCCAGGACCACTGTAGAGCCGGAAGCGGAGGAGGCGGTGGGGAGTATTGAGAGCATCAGTGAGGCAAGTATAACGAGAATGCCACTCGAACGGCCGACGACTGCGAAAGTGGTTGCTGCCCCTACTGGGCCTTTGGGGGATGCGGACTGGGGAGTCGGGAGTCGATGGGGAGAGGACAGGCGTATCGAAATCGCATCTCCGAGGGAAGAAGAGGAGTCACCCAACGTTGTGTGGAATGACTGGTGGAATGATATTACTAATAGTGAGTTGGGATAATTTTGCGGGTCTTCGGGTCGGTTCGCCATGATTTTGGTGATTATTTCGAGAAGATTTTCTATTTGATGTCATATTCGATGAGCATTGGTCGTGTTCCAGATGGATGTAATTGGATATGGGAGGCCCGAAGGGAGGGGAAGATCCCACTCAACATTGGTGGATCCGCGGCGTCGTCGGCTGACGCGGCAAGACCCGAGCATGCGAGGGCAGCCGAGTGTTGGAGGCCACTTAGAGATGACAATTCGCGAAATTTGCCTCGGTCCACCCCGGCGGAATCGCGGGATCCACCAGTAGCGCCAATACCCCCTCGTCCAAGCCAGATTCCAATGCCGGCGTTCGCTGATGTCACACATGAGAGGCCCAACTCAGAATGCGCTGGATCCCTACCACCCTTACCTCAAGTCATCCCTCCTGCGATGTCGGTGCTGCCTGGTGCCATGCAACCTATGGAATCGACTTCGAGCATCGTCCCTCCACGACCGCAGTTCTCTCCTCCGCTGGCACGCATCGGTGCTGGTCATGTGGACCAGGGAGGTGCGCGAGCGCCACGTCGTGTATATCCTGCATGTAGGGGTGGGAAACTAGCGGCCATGGCTGGTCGGGTAAGATACGGTCGCATCTTCTTTGTTGGTATTCGCTCCTTTGTCGCGTCAGGGAAACAGCTCAAGCTCCCATGCAGACGCATCACGTGGCAACTCCTCGAATGATGATGAGGGCGTTGGACAAACGGAGGTGAGTATGCTGGAAGGTTTTTGAGTAAAGCAGGGAATAGTCAAGTTTCATCCGTAACATGGAAACACTTGGTGCTCGAATACTTGGTGTTTCCATGTTAATGATGAAACTCGTTCTACGTATACTGATTTTCGCTGGTGACCAGTGAGAAACACTGTACGTAGAACCCGGCTTAAGCCTTTCGATACTTTTTCATTTGTGGCGCAAAAATCTTCAGTTTTTCGAGCTGCGTGTGAGGTGGAATTTGATAGATGTCTGGGAGCATGAATCGACCTGCCGAAAGAGGTAAGCTGCCGCCAAGGCCCCGTAAACCGCCAGCGAGGTCATGATGACCCGAGCTTCCATAACCTGAGTATCGACCGTATTGATCAAAAATGACCAAGTGAGATTGTCGCGCATCGAACAGGCCAAAGATTGGTAGCTTCAGGTTGTCCAAGCACTTGTGGCCGCCGATAATCGATAATCATATCGACTGTAGTCCTATCACACATGATATCGTAATAGTTAGACGTAAAAGTTTCATGCTAGCTCCATGACCCCTCCTTTCTCGTTGTGAGGTTTGGTTCCAGGGAACGTACATGCTTCACGTGGTATTCTGCCCTCACAGAGTATGCGCCATGCTCCTAATCCAGCAACTCTGAGGCCTCGGCACATCATTCCCTTTGAGGACGAATGACACTTGATCTCAGAAAGAATGTCGAGCATTCGGACCTCAGATTTCGTGGTGATTTCCACGATGCAGTACATAGGTGTGTCCCTGTCGATCGTTCTGAGTGTGTCTCGGGCTGGACCCTCCAGCTTTCAGTGGGCTTCCTCCTTTGCTTAGTTTGCGTTGTCTCCCTATGATGGATCCGAAGCGTCGGCTTCCGAGCGGTGGCTAAAGGCAGGGTGATCCACGTTGAGAGTATAGTATTGGTATCATATATACCTTATCGGTGATCCTCAATCTCGTTCACTGGCGCCACAACTCCTGTGAGAGCAAATTGTATCTTCAGACTGTGATTTTCTTGTCAGTTTTCTCTGTCATGATGGTCGGCATCTTGACAACCTGAGGTTGACCACGTCTTAAAGTGCATGCCGAAAATATTTCTCTCTGCAACGTACGAGCCATACCGCTTTCATCTTGGTAGGAGTATCCGATAACCTTGTTCAGGTGTTGGTATTCTGCTTGTGTGGTATCTTCACACAGAATCGCCTCCACTGCCATTAAGGTGAGGTTCTAAGATGATTCTTTTCTTTCGTTCTAAGATGCCGCCAGTATTTACGTCAGTAATACATCAATTTTCCCAGATAGTTCTGGTTGACAATGTACACCATGACGTGCACTGAGTTTGATACGATTCGGCTGTAAAATTACCTCGTCCTGAATGCAATCCACCTCTACGGAGTATAGCGATTCCAAGACTCAGAGTCTTATCATTCAACAACCCCGAGTAGACGGGGAAGATGCCTCCAGAGCCTTTGATAGGTGAGTTGACTAGGAGATTTCGTAGCGTTGATTTACGGTACGTGTGATTGCTTTTTCCTTTTCAGTGATTACGTAGCTGCTAGCGCATATATACGGATCTCCGCCAAAGGCGGGACCGCAGTCTAGCGCCGTGCAACCGCGGAAGATTCTGGGTTTTCACGTCCAGAATCAGATATATAGAGGTCTGGCATTCAAACTCGCCACGGCTCATCGTTCTCCTGTTGGTGTCTTCCTCATGTCTCTTGGCCTTCGTGTTCATGCCTCAGGCATTCTTTCCAGCGGAGCACGTCTTCGTGCCTATCAGATACTCGCTATCTAATCGGAGGTGATCGAAATGATATCGACGACACCATTTGGATAACTCGGCGGAAGCCTACATATTCCACCGATGGCTCCGAGACTGACAACGATGACCGCTTATTGGTCGCAGAGGAATCGGTAAAATCTTCGTGTTTGGTACAGCTTAATCGTTCTGTCACATTTTCAGATTTAGTCCGTTCGCCAATGCCGTCTTCCATAACCTGAGTATCGACAGTATTGACCTTTCTTTGGATTTGAAAGAGAAGGAGAGGGAAACGGTGGCCTATGGGTGCCTTGGCCGATAGGATTCGCCATAGTGTGGATATTCGCATCAAGTGGATGCCGTTCCTGTTGATATTTCATCAACAGTTGTATGGCCATGAACGGTTATGTTCCCATTTCCTCTGATGAGTTCATCATCTATTTTGAGTTCTACGGTCGAATTTGACCGAATCTGTGGGAGGGACAACTTCATCCGTACTATTTGTTTATGAACGTAGTTGTTCACATGACCGTACCGGTCTCCGACATCATCGCTCTGGGTAAGAAGTCGGAGAACATTCCCATGGGAGTATTGGCTCCAGAACAAAGAAAGAGGAAGAGTCGGTACCTAAGAGGGACCAGGCCACTAGTACTACCACGCCTGGTCGAGGGAAAGTAAGTGTGGTTTCTTTGGTCGCCCCTTTGAGTTGAAATTGTTTTAGATATTGCCCGATACCCCGCAGACCCGCAATTCCCTCTCCCGAACGTTTGAGGGGGCACTCTTCGTCGGACAATTAGTCTGGCTCGACAGCTCCAAGGTGGCGTTCGTCTTCTCTCACTCGGTCGTGGTCACCTGCTCCCATATTCAGGTATTTCTACTGTCAGAAACGCTGCAGAATTTTGAATCGGAAAGACTGCTGGGTGAAGTGATTGACGTGATTAAAGTGCCAGCGGCAGATTTCACCTCCAACGGAATAAAATTTTTATATTACGTCTTTCTATACGACAAAGGCATGCATTTTTCCGACTGGTAGGCTTGGGTGTTCCGACTCGATCTTCAATTTTGGCCCCTTTTTCAAAGGATGCATGTGGTAGCGTATTCGTGAAGCGGTTGAAATTGAGGAAATGTCATGGTGGGGAATCCGATGGAGAACGACAGAGTTTTGAGAGTTTTTTTCACGAGGACATGAGCCTCTCATGACTTGCAGGAATTTCAGGGAATATTGTTTATATATAAACTGATATCAATCGTATTAGGTATGAAGATGCGGATGTTGTTGCCTTGACTACCGAGGAGGTGGCCAACTATAGGATTCCTGATGATGACGGAGGTCACAGCAATGGGATGGCAAGGACTCCTCTCAATGACTCCGTCTCGACCGCTGGTGAGTGTAGACCTTCTCATGCGTGCTTTCTTTTATTCCTCGTATTCGGAATTCCATCGTGACATGAGCGCTAGATTGTTGGGAAGGAGACTTTGTCGCTGAATGTTGGAATATGTGTGTGGTTTCTTCAGCTGAGTTCAGGAGTTTCCGCATCATATCATGAAAATTTACGCACGACTTCGATATGCAAAATAAGTTATTTTGACTATTTCAAGTTATTTTAAATGACCAACAAGAATCAAAATGTGTGGTCGTCAACCACTGGTTGACCATATGCATATAGCATCAAATTGTCACTACTCTGGCTGTGATTAGATATGGATAGTGGTATGTCGCATACGGGTACGACTCCCAACACACCGCGACAGCACAGTAGAGGGCCTACAGATCCGCCTGGCATTGATGAGAAGTACTGGGAGCTGCAGTAGGTGTAGGGAGGCTGTTTGTGCCTGGGGGAAGGTGTCGCTGCTCAGGTATGGACGGAAACATAACGAACAATATTACATTGCTAGTCATCGGATCAACTTGGAAAAAGCAAAAGCACGAGTGAAGAACATTCGCTTTGTGAAGATCGGACGAGACCGTCCGCTGTATACGTGGTAAGTTGTAGGGTCGATGTTGAGGGGAAGGATTAGGGCTCGACTGCGGAGTATATGCTCGCTTTCCTCAGCTGAGTTCAAGAGTTTACGCACTAAATATTCAGAAGTTTACATACGACTTGGAATAGTAGGATACAGAAAGTGATGAAAATTTTCCGAAATTTTCTCAGAATTTTTTTTAGCAAAAAATAATACATAAAATAACAAATAATGAAAAAGAATATAAATAATATAATATAAAAATTTCCATATTGTCACCAACACATGTAGTTGAGCATATTATCCCTCTTAACCTTAGGTTTTTCTCTCCATACCCTGCCGAGATCGTCGATCGACTGCGTTTACGGGCTGGTGACACGCGGAACGATCCTGTCACACAGTTGGACATATGCGATCGTTGTTTCCGGCCATTTGCTGATGAGATGGAAATGTGAGGATATTTGTTGGGGATCAGCCTCCTCGTGGATCACCTTTATTTAGGTATTCTCATATGGTCACCTGTTGCGAAATTAACCCACCAGGTGGGCGTGATTGTGGGGTGACACCAGTGGTGACACTCTGTTATAGGCGCTCTTATATGGCGAAAAGTGTTGGATGAGAAAGTGTTGGGTGTGGTGGAAGTAGATGGGCAGGCGCATCCAGAGTACTGTGAGAATCTGGTCCTGTTCACGAAACTCTTCCTCGAGGTAAATCATGGCAATGCATGGCCCTCTCAAGGAATTATATTTCATATTTTTGTTTATGTTACTCCGCAGAGAATCATCCAGGAACCTATAATGTTCCTGGGGGAAAACTCATTTTGAATTTTCCACGTATGGCTAGGAACGCATTCTTCAATCAGTTTGCCATGTGAATGTGCTCACAGTCTGAGTACATTTACTGTTGGTTTTCACTGAGTATAGGCCTGGTTTTTACTGAGTATAGGCCTGGTTTTTACTAAGTATAGGCCTGGTTTTCAGGGTAAGAGCCTTTCCGAACACCAAAGTAATCGGCGTGATTTGGTGAAGTCCTTCTGGTTCTACATCCTGGTAGAGTGGGACCATCCAGAAGAGGTGACGAGTGTGGTGGTGATGGTGACACTGTGATGATCATGCTCGTTGATCAGATTCCCCCATCGCCGACGTCCATGCCGGTCTCGACGAGGCCGCCGCACTTTGTAGGATACTTCTCGAAGGAAAAAGTCGACAAGCAGTTTTCGCATATCCTTTCGTGTATCATGGTGTTGCCGACGTTTCAACGTCATGGCTATGGCAAGTTCCTCGTCAACCTGGCCTTCGAGCTTAGCAATCGCGAAAACAGGTGAGTACTATGTCGGATGGTGGAGGAAAAAGCGCGCGCCATTGTGATCGATTTGGCGTGGGGAAAGAGCCAATCGGGAGAGCTTGTCGACTCAACACGTGAGAGTTGGTAGATTTCATGCTGGCATCGTCGTGTCTCGAGGACAGCGGAGCGAAGTATTCCACGATTGATGGTATGGAAAATAGCATTGGAAATATGGCTCTGATGATCTCTGATGGTTCACCATATGGGCGTATGGTCTTTTCCCTCCACAGACACGG
>NW_003208985.1:224896-236749 GCF_000006405.1 Perkinsus marinus ATCC 50983 | reverse complement strand
AACCCGTTTTACGTGAAGTAGCGTAAAACTCGGTGAAAAAAGAGATATTGGCGGTGATATGCAGTAGTCGTGAAATTCGTTTTTCACTAGGGTGAAACTCTAGTATACGGAAGCTCATCGCTATATGTAAGCCTTGCTGAAGTTCAGGCCTCAGACACTAGTTAGTTAGAATGAAAAGGTAAATTTTCCGAATTTTTTTCCTATGAAAAAAATACGCCTCTTAGTGGTGATGAAACGAACTCAGGTTGCGCCCACGTGCGTCGGTAGGAGACGGGCTGCCGGTCTTGACGCCAGCCAAGCTAGAGAGGAGGGTCAGCTGTGATACGGCGACTATCGAGGCACTTCAGATGGTGAGGAGATAATTTCGTGGCGCGTGACGGTGAAGAATTTATCAGGTGGCGCGAGGAAGTGGGATGCCTTTGAATTCATGTGATGTGTATTGGTCACCACCAAAAGTGTTTCGCGAAGGGGAGGGAGACGAATGTGAGCGGCACGGTTTTATCATTGTGAGAGATCATTCTATGTCAGGCCCGGTGATATCAACGCGTCGGCGCACGGCTGCTATGAAAGCACGGAGGGTTGGAAGTCCTAGTAGTGGCAGCCCAGCAGCGGCCGTGCATGGCGCTACTTGGGTGGAGAGCGACTTGTCTCCGATGGACTATTGACGAGTGCTGCTGATGCTTGTGTTGTGACAATGCCGGGGGTAGGGGGTGTTTGCTCTGCTCAGCGAGCTCGGGAGTTTCTCCATTGATTATATAAGTGTACAGAATTTTCTCATTGTCACTAATACGTGTAATTGAGCACATTCTACTACACTGTATAGGGACGTGGGTGTAGCTGCTCACTGGAGTTGATTGAGGTTTGTAGCAGCAGATAGGGCACGTGGGTTTGTCGTGGTGATGGGGGATAGAAGCATTGATGTGGTAATCGATTATTGAGTGCCTCAGCTTGAACGGTCGTCGAGGTATCGAAATGAACAGGACGCGGTAGCAATACGTTAGTAGCAATGAGCGATGGTGGTGACACGCCGGCGTCACAGTTGAGAGTGAGTCTTGCTAGAGATTAGGGTGAGCTCTAGCATGAGTGGTTCATGTGGGCGAGTAGGTCCTTCAATAGTCCCGAGCATTCTGATGGCAAGTTCTTGGTAGTTTACAGATTTTTTATGGAATCGCTGGTGCCGCACTAGTTGATCTCGCACCGGTGACCGAGACTTGAGGGGGAAGCCTTGCAAGGCTTTGGTCATCTCCACACCAGCTAGTCGAACTTACTCTGTTGATAGTTAAATGAATATGTATAGATGTTCAGTTAAAGTGGAGGATCCCGGGTTGATTTAGGAGAGCTGGTAGCACGCATGCACATGTGGTGGTAACAGTAAGGAATATAATTACCAAGTTGGCCACGGGCAACGTCAGTGAGGGTGTCGGCTGAATTGTCTCTCCTAAGCTGAAGAGAATTAGCAGTGAGTGGTATTGATAACATGGCATTGTCGTTGTCGACCTCGCCGAGTGGTGACACTACTCTGCCGAGTGTGATGTACTCGTGGAGGGTTAAGGCGCTGAGGAGTTGGATGGGGGAGTTCAAAGCCGATGGCGAAAGGCAGCTTATGGTTTCGGATCTCGAGAGCTTGGGTCATCTGGACCAGTGAGAATGGGTGTAGTTTGAATACCACATTTCCGTCAAATTCTGCTAAAGGTACCACTATCGTGGCCTAGCTGCATGTGATGAGGTTATTGCCACTCTGGGCCTCGGTCCTGGTATGAAGGTGCTTGACGTTGGCTGTGGTGTTGGCGGTCCTGCCAGGTGAAGTCTGCTTCGCTCCGCTAGAAAATGTAGATTTTTTTCGAAGATATATATCGTATAAGTCGGGATGCTCGGTGGTCGGCTACGATGTGCAGGAGGAGTTAATTGAAGTGGGGAAGGAAATTACGGAGGCGGTGGGCCTGTCGAATAAGGTCGACCTTGTTTGTGGTGATGCTGCAAAAGATATGTATGCTTCGGAAAATAGAGAAAAGTGAGTTCGCTAGGATTCGAACCGGCGACCTTTGGTAAGAAGGTCATGTGGTGTAACGATGCGCGCAGATTTGACTCTGCGTTCTCGCTGCTGGTGATACTCCACATCCCTGATCGTATAGCTGTTTTGAAGGCCATGTATGAGGCCCTGAAACCTGGCGGATCGGTGAGCCATCTATCGAGAGTGTTGTTGACTCGTAGGTTTTAGGTATTGATAGAAGACATGGTCCATCTCACTAAGGAAGGGCCCTTCACTACGAAGGAAGGGCAACTCCTTCGGGACATGGTTGGAGCTCACAAAGTCTCCGATGTGGAAAGGTGAGATAGTATGTGGTTTAAGTGTGGTGAAGTTTGCACATGGTCAACCACTCCAAGGAAATTAGGAGAATCTTTGTTGGTTTCTGTACATTTATCGTGTATATTTTCCCAATACGTATATGAACTCCTATGAGCTCATCAGCTGAAGAGAGCAAACATATTTGCAACACAAGCGAGCAGAGCATGTTCTGCTGATCTGGTCATCATGCTAGTTACAGGAGAGACCTGTTGGAGGCAGGTTTTGTGGACATCGAGTTCAGGGATTTGACCAGCATCTGGCGGCCGTGGTCGCAGCAGAGATCGGACGAGTAGGAGGAGGTCGCGGGTTCGATTCCTGGTAGCGACATTTTAGTTATGAGGCGAGTAAGGAGCGACAGATATCTAGTATTGGAGAAGAGCATTATTGCAATCGTTCTAAGTTCTACGCTGCAGTGGCGGAGCTGTTCAGAGGAGGTCGTCTTGGCGGTAGGTGATGATGATGTTCATGATGATAATTATAATAATAGAGGCAAGTTGAGAGAGTTGTGGTATGTACGCAGGTGTGAGTATCACTATGAGGAAGCCAACAGTTATGGAGAGGAATTTGATAAAGGGTCGAGCTGCTCTGGCAGAGGAGAGAATACTCGAGGTTAGTTGCGCTCAGAGGTGTTCACTGTTGTTGGTATTTGCTGCATCGTGGGTCGGCATAGGGCAAGGGCGGCCGTTGGATGGAAATCAAACTGGCGACCAGTTGGGCATTGTTCGATTAACATGAGAATGAACTTGTGCGGACGAATATCTTCGTTCCAAGTAGAGACGAGATGGGGCGCACGCCAGAGGAGCGTGCGAAATGAGCGAATAATTTTTTCGCTCCGCTAGTTTCGGCTATATATTAGTGCAGCGCCTTATGCTATTATGTGATTCAGAACTCCAGAATGACTCGCATTGATTAGCAGCTAAGATTCTTGCTAGGGCGGATTTTCTAGGATGACATTCATAGCATCTCTACAGGTTCCATTGTCAATCATTGAGGCCAACGGGTGCACGAAATCGAAGGTTTTCCCCCTGGCTGAACATGACAATTGGCAATTCCATTTTTTCGCGGCCGACGAGAAGTCGAAAGTTAAATATCTCAGTTTTAGGATGTGGTCGGCTAAATCGCTCCCTCTACGAATCTGGCTTTGGTGAGCTGCAGCGGAGCGATGCGTTATTTTGTTCATTTTTTGTTGTAGGTATGTCACTGATGAAGGCGAATCGGTGGTTGTGGTTGACTATCAGAGTAGGAGCTTGAGCGCCCTTCAAGAAGTGTCTGAAGGCCAGGTGGGCTGACCACCCTTCTTGCTGGTGGCTACTGTCTTGGAGTAGATAAGAACCGAGTTGGGTTTGATCGGAAGCTTGGTGCTCCATGATGATGTTGATGATCCTAGAGGTGTCGGGGAGTTATTGCTGCAACATGAGGGCAACACTGAGATGATACACATGTGAGAAAACGTCGTGGAGTTCATCGTGTATATTACTAGTCTAAAGGTATATACTGTATATTGTATATGTGTACACTATATTGTATACACGCGCGCAATGGTCCGGCTCATGTCACTTTACACCTAGAGATCAGATGGAGCTGAAATTTTCGTATATACACTCTCCTAACAAAATAACATAGCATGGGTCAAATTGTATTTAATTGTATATGACAGTCGTTGGCAGTTTTCCATCAATAAGATATCTATCAAGTATAGTAGGGCGGCGGCATCTATTATATATTATTCGTTAGTTTTTGAAGCTAAGATGAGGAGTGTGTTATATCAGGCATTTCGCCACTGAGGGTCTACACTACCCCTGGGAGGTCACAGGCCAGGAAGAGAAGGTTATCCATCGGCCATTCCTCAGGGGCGATGTTGTTATCAACGATGAACACATTTTGATGCACGGGTGAGTCGGAGTGTCTGTATGGTTTGCCATGTGCTGTAGCGATGATATTGGTTGGCTACTCTACGGCGATTGATGATTTTTCCTTAGTTACTCTAAGCGTTATTATGGTCCTAGTTATGGCCCGGTATGGGGGTATCGATTTATCCATACGATGCTGAAAGATGAGTCTACAGGAAAAGTGGAGGGAGTCTTATGGACGGCTGATGCCACTTTCGGAAAAAACAAGTATGGATATTGTGGGATTCGAACCCACGGCCTGTTGCTTCGGAAGCATGTGTGATACCACTCGAGCAGTTTCACCTAGTTTTGGACTGTTCAGATACAACTACTGGAAACTGCTCAATTTAGATAGCGGCAAAGTCGATTCCATCCCTGGGGAATTCACTTTCCATCAACAGAGGATGGCTTGTTCGTTGTGTGAGGGCAAGTAAGCAACTGTTATGCTCACGTGAATTGCCTCGTGAAAAGATTAACGACGTACCGTCTCTCGCTGCTTGCAGGATGAAGAAACTTACTGTGAATGCCAGCGTCGTTCACGAATGGACTCTAAAAGGAAGCAATATGCTTTCGGAAATGTCCGAGGCATTCGGCGTCGCTGAGCTCACGGATTCTACTGGCCAGGTGGACGATGAATGAACAGGTGTGTGTCCATTGGAATTTGGCCTCAGGTTTTGGCGAGCGGACCCGCCTTCAACGAGATCTGCTATGGCTCCCTCGGCTGATCACATGTGGCTCGCAGATATGGCATCTGATTATTAAGTTTTTATTGATAGAAAGATTATGTTTTTTCTAGCGGAGTTTCTCTGAGAATCTTCGTTGCTGTGTTGATCAGTAGTGTTGACGGACGTATTGAAACCTTGTGCGAATTCGATACGGGGAATCTCAGCCGAAGACGATTCTAGGGAGGATTTTCAATAGTACGAATATAATTCATGCTGGTTCACTTCAAGTTAGTTGCGACTCTCCAGTCCACCACTTAGACTTCCCCGCCCTTGAGTCGAGAACTCGACCCACCCACCCTTGGCTGCAAAACCGAATCATTGAGCTACGATGTGTAACCTATAGATCTCAAGAATAGCAACGAACGATATACGGAAAGAAGAGAGATCTAACCGAGTAGTTCAATGATAGCTGCCTACGGGCGGCAGTGGGTGGGTTGGAAAAAAAAATTAAAGAAGCGGAGCAACGCTAACGACTGACAGAGTAAGTCTCAGACCATCTCGTCGAAGTCGACTAGGGATCCCTTCATTATCTTGTAGGCTCGACACAACTCGATTTCGGATGAGTCGCTCGTCACTTGAACTCTTAAGCATCTTTCCCATGCTTCTCCAGATGTGGCGACATTTAGAGTATTCATCCTATTCGTTGTGTCATTCACTTGAGCTGTGTTGTGTTACAAGTATGCACATGATTTACCAGAATCAGCAGGAATATCACCACCCTTAGAACTCGGGACGTATTAGAATTTCTATCACGAGAAACGCCACTACTGCTCTGAGTCGTTGCCACTCGAATCACGCAACACATACTAGACACGGCGTAAGCTGTGGTTATGAACGCATGATTGAGTCTGCCATGTGCTCAGTGAAAGAGCGTCTCTTGGAATCATGAAAGGACTGTGGAATGATAGTAGAAGGACGATCCACCCTCGCATGTAGTCGGCTCTGTGCATCCTCGTAGAGTCGGCCGAAGACACTATTCTCATCCCATACTCTTGAACGACTCTGAGGGAGGCCACAATGAGGACAAGAATCGAAAGTTCAGCATCTTACGTAGTTTTGGTTCGAGGTCACTTGTGATCTCTTGTGTGCGCTGGTTTGTTCCTCCGATAAGCTGGGAGAAGATATTTCTTTCCCCGCGTAAGGTTGCTGGCTCACGAGTTTCGCAAGCAGCGTTCCATCGCTCGTCGCTCAGCATCGTCGTAAAGCAAATCCCAACGTGGTATGGGGCTGCTCTCCTGGGATGCCTTATCCGTGCGAGACAATGTCTGAGGCAGAAGTGCCCTCGAACGACTGTCGCGGTAGAGTCAGAAGATAATGTATAATCCTCTGTAGCTCAGCTGGTAACAACCGCGGTTTATCACGCCATAGATTCCCGGTTCGAATCTATCCAATGATCGTATAAGTCAATTCTTGATTCCATTAGTTTCTCTATCATGTAACGAACACAACGTATTCGGTCCAATTATCCCCCTGGTGATTGCTCACTTTCGGAGTAAAAGTGCACTCCGAAACCTCCTCGCTGAGTTTCCGTAACCGATCAGTATGTAACTGAAGATCAACTTTCCTCGAATGCTATAGACACATCCCGTGAGCTGTTTAAACTGTCTTTCGCCGTTTCCACGAGGCTCACCTTGGCTCGACGAATCTCAACTTCTTCACGACTGCGATCTCCAATAGATCTCCTGAACGACTGATTTCCTCTTCTTTGTTTTCTGACGAAAGCCAACTTCATGAAAGACTTGTGTGTTTCGCGAATTCCGATCACCTCTCAGGGAGCGGCGTCCGGTGACAGCTCTCGCGTCCACGAATTTCTTCGGATATCTATACGAGTCTGTCTGTCTGTTGTATGCATCATCCGGTTCATATTCCTACATAAGTTCGTTCGACTAGAGTGTCCATTGTACGTCTCGTGCGCGACTCTGACTGGGATAGCGATTTCACTTCCAATACATCAGAGTCTCCAGCTAACGCGACTGTTTTTGAAGAATCATTTCCTTCCACACACGGCTCGGAGCAAACCTCTTCAGCGTTATTAGGACTCCTCTGTGGAGGGTAACTGTGTAGAACTGTCTTGAGCATGAACGAGTTGGTAGTATATAAATTCAACGTGTGGTTTGAGTCTATTGGTATCCAAAATTAGGTTCTGTAATAGAATTGAGCGTAACAGATCAAACACTTGAGCAATGTCCACCATAAATCATGACTAATAACTGCTAACTACAGCTAGCAGTGTTGTGATATATGCTCAGCTGAACTCATTAGTTTCCTCGCCTACCATAGAAGTTTGCACATGATTTCGGTTAGAAATGCTCAAAAACCAACAAGAATTTGCCGAAATTTCCTCAGAGTTTTCATATCGGCACCAACACATGTTGGTGAGCATGCGAATATTTTTCCACACTGACAGCTAGCGTTCACTTCTTTCTCTAACCACACCTGGGGCGACGGAGCGATGCATCGGTTGATCGATTGAATCATCTACGATTTGTTCCCTCATCATCATCATGAAAGCTTTTCGCGGGCATACAACGACAACAACAGTACTATCGAGTGGTACGACAAGCGATTGACGATTGTTTATCAGAGACCGCGGAGGAGACCTTTTGTACTGGACGGTACCTCTCTGCTGAATGCACGTGATGATGATCGGTGTTGTTCTCAGGGGGTGGTGAATGGCATCGTAGTAGCTCACGAGTCTCCGCGGCTATACGAATCTCGATATCGAGGATCCTCCTCCTCACCCGATTGGTAGTCGTAGAGGGGGTAGACGGAGCCCCTTCCAGAGCGGTTTCGGACATGCAAAGACTTGTAGTAGTCAGATGATAGCAATATTCAGTAAATTACTACTAATGGTTGTGAAACTTCGCAGAGTTACTTCTAGAGTCAAATTTATCTGTTGTAGAATTATGAACCGGCACCAGTAAGGTGCTCTGCATAGCACAGTGCATGATACGACCGTTTACGAAGTATCCAAATCTTGCAATCTTGCTTAGCCTTAAAATTTCTCAACGCTACTGAGCCGTATCGATGATGTCGATAGCAAAGTATCTTCACCTAGCTCCATTGTGTCTTTCTCGGGTGAATATCCTCTAGCGAAGGATTAGTCATATCAAGCTCTATAATACTAGACGGTTCTTGTAGTGATTATGAATCGTGTTTTTTCTTATGTGCGCCACTAAGAACTAATATTGTTTTTGTCAGCTTTAATCTTTATCTTCGAGTTATGACCATTGTCGATCCAAAGGGCGGTGATGTTGAATTGCAACGTGTTCATCGTGTGCCTGAGGTTGAGGTCAAGGGATTCGACGAGACCGTCAAAGGCGGTGACGTTGATCCCCAGTGTCACCATGGCAAATGCACCGACATCCGTGGGGTTTTCAGCATAGTATTATCTGCAATTGGTAAGTCCTCTTACATCCCGACAATTTTCATCACGTTTCTCAGGTATGGGTGTTGTTATGCTTCCCACTGTATTCGCCTCCTGTGGTTGGCTTGGTGGTGCCTTCGTCCTCACCCTCGGTGTCCTATTTGCTGGTTTTGCGGTATCCAAGTTGTATATGGGTATTGCTCTCACGCCGAAGGGTCGTGGACATGTATACACATATGAGGACCTCGGTCGAGCTTGTTACGGCAAGTGGGGTAAGCTAGTTGTTCTAGTTGTGTCGAGTTGTATAGTAGTGTAGGTCGTGCATTGACTGCTGCTATCGTCCATGTGACTATGTCGGGTATTTGCGCATCGTTGTTGGTTCTGTTGGGCGAGAATACCACCAAGTTGATACCATCCGTTTCCCAACGTATTTGGATCATTATTTGGGCTGTATTTTTCATCCCTTTTACCTTCCTACGAACGATGCATGAAGTATCATATGTCGCTGCTGTTGGTATGGTTTCGATCCTCACCTTATTCACCGTAGTCAGCGCCAATGGCCTTCTGGTTGGGGTAAGTTGTGGTATGACTCGAGTGCTTTATGATGGTTATTTTAGATAACCTCGAAAGAGCCGATCGTGTATGATATTTTCGTACCGGATTTCATTGAAATCGCAACGAATTTCGGTGTGTGTATTCTCTCATTTAACGTTACCAATTCCGTTGCAACGTTGGTTCGAGATATGGCCAAGCCGACTCATTTCGTCGCAGTTTCCAGATGGGCCTATGGTATAATATTTACTGTGTATTTTGGTATTGGTGTGTGTGGTTACTTTGGATATGGTCGTTCCCTGAGAGATCATCCTATTATGGATTCGATCGTTCCTCCCAACGAGCCCGTGTCGGGGGCGTGGGCTTATATTACTCTCATTGCAATCGTTATGTCCAGTGTGCCGCATTATGTGGTGAGTATCATGAGGTTAAACTTGCAAGATACATAACAGGTCCGATTCAGGTACTTTTGCTTCCGATTGCCTCCTCTCTGGAGTACGTTCTTAACATTGATGTAGATGACAACTCGCGTCGGGCGGGCATAAAGAGGTTCCTTGCCCGTCTGGCATGTATTCTATTCACCACTATAATAGCAGTCTCTGTTCCTAACATATCTAGTCTGCTGGACATACTTGGTTCCTTTACGATGGTCTTCATGGTTGCTATGATGCCGTGTATATATTACATGAGAATCCAACAAATCGTTTTAGGTGACCGGGGGCATTTAAATAAGGAAATAGTTTGCGACTGGTGTTAGTTCAGTGGTGCAGATGAATACAAATGTGGACTATTATTTGTTGTTTTCAGGTTCGTTGAGGGCCTATGTTAAAGCTCACAAGGCAGAGACTGTGTTTATTTTGGTCGTGTTAACGTGGTGTGTGCCGATGATTGCGGTGGGTTCGTATGGTGCCATCAAAAACTTTGGTTAGCATATCATATTGTTATCGTGTCTTCTGTTTACTACTATAACTGGCGGGCGCCATATACTACTGTTCCTGATAACGTTAGTGTTCTATGATGATTTTAAATAGGTGATGGCACTTCTCGATGACCTTCGCTAGGATTTCCATCGGTTACATCATCATCGATGTTGTTGTCTATATGTTGTTTTAATAGGATGTTGTTACTTTTCAAGAGAGCCATTGTTGGATTGCGTAGTCAAGTTATTCCTTAGGGGCTGTAGAAATGCAGGTGGAAAATTGAACGTACTCCGCTACGTTGAAGTTGGGGAGCGTTCTGGGAGTGTGCGTATTGAAAGATCTAGCTCTGGATGGGAAACTGCGGCGATGTTGAAATTTTACGGTATCAACTTGAGTTGGAAGAAGTTTTCCTTGCTAACAAGTGATCTGAGACAAGAACTTAGGTAGATCAACGAAATATAGCATCTCTAACAGCTTGCCGCCCAGCCGCAAGAGTCTGACTTCCTCAGGATACCTTGGCGACTGTGCGCGGGCTGTGCTTTCTTTCCGCCCTGTGGCTGCGAAGTGGCGGCCGTCGGGCTCCTTTAGTCACTGAAGTTCATTGTTTTTGGCTTTTAGTAGCTAGACAAAAACCACCTTGGTGTCGGAAGACCCACTTTGTGTGTTAGCATACCCAGACGCTTGAAGAAGGAACAGATGGATCGGCGGACGAGTATACCAACCTGCTCACCTCTAGGGCAAGCCTGGCACTTGGTTCTGTCTCAAAGTCTCCTTCCCTGTAGTGTCCCCCCAACTAAGCTCGCAACATGCTCGAACAGTTGCAACTTAGTTGTTTACCACTTGCCCTCATGATAATGGTGACGATAACTTTCGTTATTTAGTTGAGTGAGGAGTTGGGGTATTTGGGCTGGATACTCGGAGCTTATCCAAACGAAGCTATTGTTGGGGATACAAGATCTGTAGCTCTTACCCCAGCCTCCTCACCATCACCGGTGGATGAGTTTCTCTCTGCAGATGTTAGACTTCGAAGGCCTACTTCAAAGTCTCCAATTCCGACGAGTTGCGAAGGCTGCTCGCACTCGGGGAACCTGGGGTATCGGGGGTCATCTCACCCAGAGTATCGATTACACTAGCTCAACACTAGGTTAGAGTTAATCGTTTCTGGCTCCATCGTGATAGCAACGCTATAATCCTAACATCGTCGAACTCGATGTCGGGACGGTGATCGAAGGAAGCGAATATGAAGTCACCCGCCGCATTGAACTCGACTTGAAAAGATGCCTTCTCCTCATCCCAGTGACGCACGGCGCACCAGGACACCTTCCAGCAGCTGTATCGGTAGGGTGTTACTTTAATTGATTTGGGAATCATGGCCCTTATGAGGTTTTACGGCTCGAGATAGGACGTGTCGCACCAACATCATGTGTTCAGACATATTATAATATCATGGATACAATTAACGATCACTTGATGACCATTGGTATTAGACGATACTGTCGTCAAACGCATCGATTCGTCTCTGTGAAACCGCGATACAGGCATGTGAACGCGCCGAGTCAACTTGGGACGTTCAAGTTAACATCAATGGTCCAAGTTAGACTGCTGTGCTCACTCAAGACATATCGAGAGAAAAAAGATTTGAAACAATCATGGTCATCCATCTTCCACGAGTCGTGATTCACAGCATCTAGCTGCGTGCCTTAGCTGCAACCATCCTCATAGTTAAATCAAGAAGTATCTCTTCACTTCCTCCGGGTATAGCACTCAAACGGACACTCCTGCGAATGACCCAAGTTGATGATGACGATGAGTGAGTTCTATCATACCTGTATAAGCGTTCCACATAACGTCCCTGACCTTCCCTCGTCACTCCAGCACCACCGAAGATTTGGACTGCCTCTCTGGCGCAGTACTCGAATGCCTAAATAAGTGAACTTGATTCGTGTCTGCGAGCCGAAGGGGATGATGACCTTAGACGCGTTAACCTTGAGAATAGCACAATCAGCCCCCAGTTGACGATCGGGAACTCTCTGCTTGAACTGCAGGCCAACAT